>NC_135873.1:16728614-17028614 GCF_031162955.1 Sander vitreus | reverse complement strand
CTTCATTAGCTCCGCCCAACCGGAAGGCGGCCATTTTTAATTATGCATTTTTCATGTGTTTTACATTCTTTCAAACTCGTTCTAGGCCGTGATTTCAATCTTCTTGAATCTTTGCAGGTAGTATCTGTTGACCCTCATGACGAAAAGTTATCCAGAGAATTTTGATAGTTGAAAAAAGTTACAGCAACTTCCTGTCTAAACAGGAAGTTGTGTTATCTTGGTAACAATTAAAAATCCTATTGCCCCGAAATTTGACAAGGTTGTTTGTCATGGCGGGTTTAGCATCTGTGCCAAACTTGGCGTCGGTCGGCCATTAGATGGTGCTGTTTTAATTTTTTTTTTAATTAATCAGCAAAATATTGATATGGGAAACCTACTCTGTCTAACTACTCCTGGGGCGTGAGTCCGATCGGCACAAAAACTGGCATATAGACTCGGAGGACCCTCGTGACAAAAAGTTATCAAAAGAATTTTAATGGCTAAAACAATGCGCAAGTTACAGAGGACCAACTTCCTGTCGGCGGGTGTCGAAACAGGAACGGTTGTATGTTGCACACTTAGAATGTGTGGACTACACGTGATGTTGCGTCTGCCAGTACCCCCGACTGCAAGAAGGCGAGGGCCCGTTCATCGCTGCTTGCAGCTTTAATTTTTGACTTTTGGTCCTTAAAGGAACACGCTGACTTATTGGGATAAGTCAATCATCGGAGTGCTGTGCTTTGCGGCACCCGATAAGCCCCGAGCAGATCAGATCTCAGAAAGGCGAAGCATTGCTGATCTGCTCGGTGCTTCTCAGGTGCTGCAAAGCCTATCACTCCGCCCAAGTAGCAGAAGTAGCAGTGCTTCGCCTTTCTGAGAATATAGTTCCCAGTTTGTATACGGTTAGAAGATGGCTGTGTCTCATGTGACCTTGTTATTTGTACACGCTGTGACTATACAAATCACAACATGGAAATAGGAACATGTTGGTGTTATGTTGTCACTTATTGGGAGCAGTAGGCTAGGTGGAGCTGGTTACCTTCAGGATCTGTGCTAGGCTAAGCTACCGGTGGAGCCGTCAGACAGAGTTACAACACGCACGGAGATGAGAAGGGTATGTATGGACTTATCTAACTCTGGGGGACACGGGGAATAAGACAAAGTCCCAATAAGTCGTAGTGTTCCTTTTTAACAGTTTTTCGAAACCTCAGTTTAACTCGACTATAATTAGTTCACGTAGGTTTTGAACTCTTCAAACTGCACCCTGCTGCCACAGGCTTTCACAGAAAGAGGAAGCATTCATTTCTCAAGTTTCACGTGCTTATTTATTGCAAGTATTGATGCATGCATCTGCTCTCACAGTAACACAAGACCAGATTATAAGAATGATGGGTAACACTTTACTTGAAGGTATAAGAGTGACATGACACTGTCATGGACACATGAACCCTAACCATAACTTGTCATGACAAAAACAGAATGACACTTACTAAAAGAAGCGCTATGTCATAAACGTTTATGACTTGTTTATGTTCATGACACGTCCATGACAGTGTCATGTCACTCTTATGTAGATACCTTTTAAGTAAAGTGTAGCCGAATGATGTTTAAGCGTGCACTCAGTTCATCGGGCCTCTCTCATCATTTCTGCCGTCCACCAAAGCTCAATATCCGCCCTCTGTCTATTAGTGAAACCTTATACTGTCCCCAACCACAACCACGCTGTTATAATAACAATAATATAATAGACTGAATATAAACCAACGCCCCCTTGTCTAACTGCGTGATATTAACAATGGTGGCATGTAACTAAGTACACTTACTCAAGTACTGTACTTAAGTTCAAGTTTGAGGTACTTGTACTTGAGTCCTTTCTTCTCATTGCACTTTCTACTTCTACTCCCCTACGTCTCAGAGAGAAATATTGTACTTTTTACTCCGCTACATTCATCTGACACCTTTTAGTTACTTTACACATTTAAGACTTTGCACACAAAACGCATGTAGTTTATAAAAGACAATGTTTCATTATGAATTGAACTACCCAACAATATACTTTTTGTTTGACAGAACTGTTTGGTGGTTTTCAGTTTCTAAAATGTGAGGATATTTCTGCATTAAGTACTTTTTTCTTTACTGTTTCACTTCCTTCTGACTTTCTCTTTGACCGTACTCCATATAACACTCTCTCTCTCTCTGAGTCACCAACAAATGCATATTCTCAGTTTCCCTCCCTCCCTCGTCCCTCCCTCCCTCGTCCCTACCCTCCTAAATCTCTCGTGGTCAGACTGGTTCTGACAGGTATCACTGGATCTCGAAGCAGACCAGGAATAAACTCACTTCAGCATTTGAATTTAATTGATTAACTTGTTTTTAAACCTCCATTAAAAAATGTGTTTTAGCATTTTCGAAGCATTGCGTTCTGTCTATTCTGTTCGTCGGACTGAAATAATTGAAGTCGTCTCGATTGAATAAAGGCTGTTTCTGACAGGATGGGTTCGCATAGTATGACTGACTGCACACCACGCCTCACAGATCAGCCAATGAAAACAGTTGTTACATGTCTTCTGTGGCCCTTGGTGTTAGGTGTTTCTCAGACTGGGCTTAAGATTTCATATTTCGAAAAAGAAAAAGCAGGGCGGCGAGTGTCTAATGAAAAGATGCTGTTGAGTTGCATTAATGGAAACGTCGGATCTGGTGTTTTTGCAACTTGATCCATACTGGGGACTAATGGGGGTTTTCCCAATGGGGGGGGATTGACGCGCCGGGCACGGCCGTGAACAACCATGGACAGCCGAGCTTATACAGTGCAAGTAGGCCTGTAATAGGCCTGTTATTACATAATTGTCTAATCCCAATCAGTGTTTCCCATACATAGGTTTTACTTGGGCGCACCGCCCAGGTAGATAACATCCCAATTAAAAAATGTAACATCCCAGTTACATTTTTTCCCGTTGGAAATGCCGCGGCCACACCGCTGTGAAAGCTCCCTGAACGACATTTATCAGGTGTATCGGAGTTGTTTGAATGACAGAAATCTTCAGATGAGATCTTAATGAATACAACGACATGTATAGTAGCCTACAAAACTGTTTACGATCCCCAAAACGCAGATTAAAACACTTAAAAAACAAAAAAAACATCTGTGACAATTAATTGTACAGCAACATATGGAATTGTTAGAGCTCCAAGTTCAGTTGTTTTTTTTCCCCCACTGCACAACACAGCAAGGTAAAGTAGTTTACCCTGATGACGTGGTTGAGGTGTGCTAGTCAAAAACCACAGTAAGAGCCTGTCGCGTGCAGCTCCTCACATCACTGTGGCAGTTTGTACAAGTCCTCCCTAAACTATTTAAAACTGACCCACTGTCCAAATAGCACAGAACATGTCCATATCTGGTTGGTCGGCCCTGTTTTCTTGAAGCTCTGCTAACTTGGTGAATCCAGCACAGAGTTAAGCCGCTGAGGATCCGGCTAAGGGGAGGAGACCAGCACGGGTTGGCCAGGGTCTGCTCAAGCAGGACCACAGCAGCGCTGCGCAACATATGGCTAACCCCCGCTGTGAGACATCCGTGGAAAGACGTCATCGTGGCTTGGCATAGCACGGGGCAGATGGCCTAAGCACCCTGACCCTTAAAAACCATGTAATACTCAGAATATCCCGGCCTCTGTTGCTTCCTTTTACATCTGACTCTTGTAGGACCCCCAACTTAATGAAATTTACTAAATTGCTGGACTTCCTCAATATAAGCAGTGTGGCAAACTCTGATGGTCGAAATTGTCATATCACCCAACCCTAGGGGTGGGGGGGGGGGGAGGATCCATACAGCTTAGTATTGCGATATTTTCCGTGGCAATACTGTATTGATTCACAGACGTCAAGTACCGATCTATTATTATATACAGTATCTGTTGGTCAGTTTGTCTGCTTGACAATCCCATTGTGCAGCAATACAATTGAAGTGAGCTGAACAAACAGAGAAATGTATCTTTTAGATAAAACAGATGTTGACAAAGTGTCCTTTTGGGGACATTTGAAATTGGAAAAGATTTGAAGTTGGGGGGAAAAAAGGTAATAAATTGCAGTATATCACTGAATATTTTAATATGTTTAAAATTAGGGAAGCAGCGATCTGACTTTTTCAGTCCCGATACCGATGCCTGGGCTTTGTGTATCTGTCGATACCCGATACCGATCAGATACTGTTGTTGAATTAATATTACACTGTATACCTTCCTTCCACCGTGAGGAAGAGACTAAAGGCATCAGCCTTTCCTAACTAAACATTACTTTCCTAACTAAGACAAAATAACATAGATGTAATGTATTGAATTCTTATTTAGTTGTACACTCAACTCTTCCAGCATGCGACACACGAGACAGAGGGGAAAAAACTAACAAAACTGGATCTGCTTGTGGATCTGTTCATTTTTCCGATCCCCGAGCCAGCTATTTTGTCAGTATCGGGGCCGATATCCGATCTTAATATCAGATCGGTGCAATATACAAGAAATTAAGCCTACAGTCAGCCAGCTAATCTGCTTCTCTCACTTCATGACACAGGGCTCAGGTTCCCATCAAGAAGGTTTTGCTGAAGAATCCTGGGTAGTGCCCTACAATGGTAGTTATGGTACCATGATACATTTTTCAAAAGATGGTATATTATCAGGTTTTAGAGGTGTTGCTATGACTGCCGTTGAGTGACCGCTGAGCTCCACAGCGTTACCGTCCCCCAGTACACTCAGCACCTGTTACTCACCTTACCTTTACCAACTGCTGTGTGTACACTTGGAGGCTGTAATTCAATATCAGAAAAGGGCTAGTTAGTTAATTATTGATGGCACGTATGCTAGTAATGGCATGAGTGGGCTCATTGGCGCTCAAAGCGTTTAGAACCTGAGTCAACTTGGTGAAACTGATCACTCCTGTAAAAATGCGTCCCGCACATCTTCAGTGACGTTTCTGGAATCATCCGCTCCATGGCTCCTCACTCGGAGCACAGTGGACCTGCTGGGGAATCTGCTTGGTCCAATGTGTGCTGCTTTGGTGGCCTTGCAAGCACATTGTACACAAAATCAGAATTCGCTGCAGTTAACACACTTTTGTACATGGATATAAAGACTACCTTAGATTTTGACTGTTCAACAATGATGCCTTCTGCCTGACCTCCCTTTAAAGATATTAAAATGTTAACAGTTTAAGACAAATGTGTGTACAAATGATTTAATTGAGAGCACAAATGAGTAACTTCAGAGCATGAATTATTCATTTGTGAGTGGAATTTCCCCTTCTCTCCATGTCACTCCATAACTTCACTTGGGCCGACAGGAAATGTATAATTCTTCGTAATACTTCTTCTAAATGCTTCTTTTGGGTGCCACTGGCAGTTCACTGACAGCAGTATTACTGACAAGTTATTTCACATCTGACCTGGAGTAGTCTGGCCCTCCAAATGTTCTGGTGTGTCTCCTCTTTCTGCTGATGAATCTGTACTTGTTGGTAGCTCCCTGGTCACCGGGTGTTCAGCCATGTTAAGATTCTTAACCGTAGGGAGCAAACCTGCTCGGTTCAAAGGAAACGTGTCACGAAGAACTGAGCAACGTTTCATCACTTCGCCAGAAGTTTAAGAAGCGAGATTACCCATCAGTCATTGCACCGCTCTGAAATGACACTGTACATCTTGTAAATTAATCCCATTTATTCACAAGAGAAATACATTTCAGTTAGGGGTGTACGATTCAGAAAATGTCACGAATCGATTCAATATCGATTTTAGATTCAAAAACGATTCTCGGTTAAAAAAAATGATTCACAGTATGTACATGTAGTTACTCTTCCCGTGTGTGTGTGTGTATGTGTATTATATATATATAATTGTCATTGTGGATTTGTTTATTTGTTATTTTAACATCCTGTTATGATGTATGTTGTGTATGTGATTCCTGTAAGCTACTGGGACAATGAATTTCCCCTTGGGGATCAATAAAGTATCTATCTATCTATCATGAGATTGCAGTAGACATACAATTTTTATAAAATAAAATATGAATCGATTTTTGGAATTCTATGAATCGATTTTGAATCGGTAGAGTAATCAAATATGGATCGATTTTGTTTTTTTTTGTTTTTTTTTTGCACACCCCAAATTTCAATTAGGCTTGCACGACTTGATTAAAAAGTCATATTGTGATTGCGATTTACAATACTGCGATATAATGGTATCATGGTCTACCTGCTTAATTACAAGGAAAGTAATACAAAATGCAAACATTTTGAAATGTGTATTTCTCAAGTTGAACATACAAAGTTAAACGAGCATAAAAAGAAATGCATAAACAAAATCCTTTTAAAAAATGAAATAAGCCGTAAATCTGAGGTAGTGATATCTACGTTGGTGACGTTGCAGAGTGTTCCAAATGTAGGAATTTTGTTGCGGAAAGTTCCCTTCAACTGACATTCCCTAAACAAGGAGCAGGGAGTAGGGAGCACTGTGGAACGGAACGCAGCTGTAGTCTGGTATTATACTGACAGAAAAATGAGAGCCCTGCTTTGACACCACTAACAGTCATGTCTCTCTTCCCCAGCCTGTGGAAGCCCTCCTCCCTGAGCGATGGCCTCACCAGTCTCAGTCTACAACTCCAACGCCCTGGACACACACATCTCCAGTGTGAGTGGACTCATGTGTGTCTGTTTGCTATGTCTGGTGCATCTGCAACGGGGCAGTTCACCTGCGCCAGCTAGGTAGTAGGGGGTGTAAATCACACGTTTTATCACGGTACAATATTATATCAATTCTTTGGACAACAAAACAATATTTACTGATATCGCAAAGTCTGCCACGATATGATTTTGATTCCCCCCCGGTATATTGTGTAGCCCTAGCACGCGCCCATATAAAGAGGCTTAGTCCTCGATGCAGCGGCCCTTTGCTGCATGTCACCCCCCCTCCCCTTCCAAGTCTAAGCTGTCCTGTCGGAAATAAAGGCCTAAAATGCCCAAAAGCCAATCTTTAAAAAAAAAAAATTTTAAAAATGTATCGTTCACACAAAGTCGATGATAAAAACGTATTTCCTTTGTGGTCCTTCTTATTAAAATGGAACGACTGAACACTTTATTGAAAGCCCAGTGCGCACTGAATGGAACTGTACAGAAGAAGAATAGACTCATCAAAATGCCAATAGTCTGGCTCTGAAAGGAGAAAAAAAAATACTTAATAAACTAAACCTCCAAATAAGGATAAATGGCAGCAGTGTGGAATTTAGTTGCTAAGCTCTTTAAATCCTCCGTGTCACAGCTTGTCAGTTCAACGTCTTAAAAAGGAACGGTGCTGTGTTCATGGTGTCTCGTCACACTGGCCACTACACTGGCCACACTAAAACTGGCAAAAGCAAACTTGCTCTTTCTCTTCCTTTTCCCCTTTTGTGGTTAACAACAAGGAACAATATACAAAAAGGATAAAAAAAATACAACAAGAGTTATACTAATAATAGTAACATGCACTCTACAAATGCCATTATTATTAACACAGGTAAAAAATATGTATACAGATGAGTGGTGTGCGGATGACGACAAATGGCATATTGCACAGTAGGAGGTGACACAGAGTAATAAATAAATTTGCATAGTGCAGAATTTCTTTTTTGAAAGTGGAAATACAGCACATACAAATCAATGCACATACACATCGAATCAACACACACACCCATAAATACGCAACGTTGTAATGGTGAAAAAGGAGTGATAGGGCAGCTCTAAAGGACAGAAAGTAACAAAAAATGACAATGAAAAAGATGATAAAAAGACGCCATCACATAAACGCAAGTCCTATTGAAGTGTGTTTTTAAGAAGTGATTCAAAAGAAGTCTAATAGGTGATTTAGTCTATAATTAGTTTTTCATGTCTTGTTTTGTTTGTAGACCTCCAGAGAGTCCCTGAAGATGGAGTTGTTAGCGGATGTGTCTCTGCTGCCAGGGGAGGAAAGAATTATCGGTGAGTACATGTAGCTCAGTCAGTCCCACTCTTCTGTCGGGGGAGCCGCTTGTGTAGCTGGGAGAACAGCGCTGCTGTACATCAGGATCTAGCGTCTGAATCCGTCTGAGGGGTCCAGAAGTTCAACTTCAACTTTATTTGTGCCCCCGAAGGGCGACTGGGTGTGCAGCAGGTAGCCTGACCAACCGTTAAAAACTGGAACCCAACCGTACAAATGAATCCTAAGTGCTGAGCGAGGTGCATGGGTAGCAGTATCAAAGTAGCCTACACAGGGTAGGAAAAATGCATATCAGCCTTACAAAGATGACACAATATAATCAACAACTACCATCGTCAACAACATCGGCATCTATTACATTACCAACCCCTTTTTTTGTCAACGTGTCTCATGTCCTCAGCACATATTCAACAGACTAGAATATACATAACCACCCAAGAAATGAAGAAAGAAGTAAAGTAGCCACCGAGTTCAAGTATGACCAGTATTCAAGAGGGAAATGGCTGCAGGTATAAAGGAGTACTTATACCTGGAAAAGGAACTGCTATCACACCTGGGACTGTTCTGTTTGTCTGTCTGTTAGCACTGTATGCACTTTCATCTACCCTAATCCCTTATGCAACTTTTTTTTAACTTAAATCTATTTTATTTTATCCTGGCATGACTGTTTGTGTTTTTAATGATGTGTTATGCCCGTCAATGCGGAGCTAATAAACTATTCTATTACTCCTGACAGGTGGACAGAGTTACATCAAAAACACACCGCGTTTAGCCCGCGTAGCGTAGATACGTGCCTGATCCATTCGTGCCTGGCCTTCTCTCTCTCTCTCTCTCTCTTTCTCTCTCTCTCTTTTTCTCTTTCTCTCTCTCTCTTTTTCTCTTTCTCTTTCTTTTCAAACACACAGTCGACCTGGGTATAACCCTGATTGGCCATCACGTGTGAAAGGGGTGTGAGAGACGGGTAGCAGGTTTTCAATATTACACAAATTCAGGTATTCAAGTATTTGGGGACTGCGGAGGGTAGTAGGCGGGTGAGCCCAGAGGTAGACTGGAAGTTAAGGTCTATGCTCCTGTCAGTTGTTTGCCAGGAAATACTTCCAGCACGTAAAACCACTTTTTATTTTTGTTTTTTTTACATTTCTGTGCGTGCACAAATTAAACAAATAAACATCATCAACATGTCAATCAGTGAGCTTTGGAGGTATTGGTGGGTAGAGCTGTAACAATTCCAAATGTTGCTCTACAATTAACTGTCTCCGAACACAGTGATTGTGATTAACAATATAATTGTCTCTTTCAGTCCAATTCTAAAAATATGTATTTATGTATTACTTTTGCAAACAAATTAAAGTTTTGAATGAATCCCAGGATACATCTTTTGGTTATATTACTGTCATGTGACCCAGATCATGTAGTGACACAGGTACACAGCCTATGAAGTAAACCACGCCTCTTTATTATCATAAAACATTGTATTTTTAACACTGTCATAACACTGTCAACAGCCATACCCCTTAGAACCTTAGCTAATGTTAGCAATTCATTGTGGTTAAACAAAGAAATGGTGATTTATGTAAAAAAAAACATTTTTATTTAATAATTGTTACAGGCCTATTGGTGGGTGTATTTTTTTAACTGTGGAGAGGGCGATGCTAGCTGTTGCCACCTGTTTCCGCTCTTTATGCTAAGCTAGGCTACCCACACCCTGTCTCCAACTCTGTATTAACACTTAACATGAGAGTGATATCAAAAACTATCTGCAAGAAAGCAAGTGACCTAATTGGACTGTCGTAGCGATCGTCACCATGTTCCTAGATCAGACCAATTAAGTGAGTACAATTCTGTTGTTACGGACTGAATGAATGAATGGTGGCCAAAACTACTGTAAGACATCATTAAATGCTGATGCATTTGAGACGTTTGGCTGCAAAATGTTTTTATTGTTGTGGAAAAATGTGTATCTTAAACTTTAAGCTGCGGTCGTCTCTGAGGATCTCTCTCTCTGGACAGTTTGCTCTACTGAGTACAGTTTGACACGCCAGATATGCTGTCACCAGTTATCAGTTATTCATCAGTTATTTATGACTCAGCCAGTCAATATTCTCTGATTCTGACCGATGTACCCCCAACAGTGAATCCATCAGTTGACACGTGATTTAGATGCCAGTTACTGAGTGGACCTGTCCTTATTAAACACTCGGAGGAGATGGTATTTATAGCCTCCCTTTGCTGCACGGCTCTCTTCTCTTTTTCTGCTTCCTCTTCTCTGCCTGTGTCCTGATTTCTTCCCTTCCAGTACTCACTGCTTACCAACATATCATGGTGTCTGAACCAGAATACCAATGTGAAAAAAGGAACCTATTCCCTCATGTCTGATCTTACAGAAAGGCGCGTGAAGCAAATCCATAAATCATGTTCCTATTCATCTGTTTTCAGATAAAGAAACCATGTACATCTGTCCATTCAGTGGAGCTGTGAAAGGCAAAGTGTTGATCACCAACTACAGACTATACTTCAAGAGCTCAGATGCTGTAAGTCCCATTACACTTGTTAAATGTTTGGTGTAACATTGGATTTTATTCCCCTTTCATTATTATATTTAATGTTTTTTCATCCATCTAATAAAGCGAGACGTATATGTACGCTTTTGTGTCCGTCTTTGGGGGGAACCTGCACTCAACACACAGCGGTGGGGGGGGGCCCCGCCTTTGACTCCAGTACAATTTTTCCTGCTTCCAACGTTACATCCAACGTTACATGATTGCTGGATATACCAAACTAACTTGTCTTCCCTTTCCTGGAGCACGAGCGGATAGTTGAAAGGAACATTGCGACTGTTGTGTGGAATAAGGTTGGGGGGGGGGCGCTACGTAACGCTGGCTTTTCAGTGTCTATTATTTCGCTGACAGTAAACTCAACAAAAAGCCATTTGCCAACACTAAATATCAAACTAAAGCCAGACACTCTTCTTCATGACGTCTTTCTGTCTTTCTTTCTTTCTCTCGCTCTCTTTCTTTCTCTCTTTCTCTCGCTCTCTTTCTTTCTCTCTTTCTCTCGCTCTCTTTCTTTCTTTCTTTCTCTCGCTCTCTCGCTCTCGCTCTCTTTTTCTCGCTCTCTTTTTCTCGCGCTCTTTTACTCGCTCTCTCTTTCTCTCGCTCGTTCTCTCTCTCGCTCTCTCTTTCTCTATCGCTCTCTCTTTCTCTCTCTCGCTCTCTCTTTCTCTATCGCTCTCGCTCTCTTTCTTTCTTTCTCTCGCTCTCTTTCGCTCTCTCTTTCTCTCTCTCTCTTTCCTTCTTTCTCTCGCTCTCTCTCTTTATTTGTCTGTCTGTCTGTCTTTCTTGCTCTCTCTCTTTCTTTCTCTCTCTCTCTCTCTCTCTCTCTCTCTCTCTCTCTCTCTCTCTCTCTCTCTCTCTCTCTCTCTCTCTCTCTCTCTCTCTCTCTCTCTCTCTCTCTCTCTCCACACACACACACACACACACACACACACACACACACACACACTCCTGTTCTGGTGGTTGATTAATGCAGCTAGGTTCTGATTAGCTCTCATACCGTGGGTATGGAGGACAGAACATGACTTAAGTCTAAATAAATAAATAAATGCATAAATAAATACAGGAAAAAATAAATAATACAGGAACAAACATAAATGCTGAAAAAATGAATGAATAAATAAATGTATTAATAAATAAATAAAAGAATAAATAAATAAATGCTTTAAATATATTTCAAAATTTTTGTTCACCTACTTTTATTTATTTCTGTGTCCATATAATCTATTCTAATGAGGTAGGAGGTCTTAACCTCAGTTTAAAGCAAAGATGATTGGTCAAATCGGAGAGCCAGACAGAAGCAGATGATCCCCGATCTCTAGCGAGTCTTCCTGCCTGTGTGATACAGATCTATCCATTGATATTTGCTTACTGTCAATAAATGTGTCTCATAGAAATGATCATTCTGATTAGCCGTAGTGGTAATTAATAAGGGAAATATTGAACAGAGCGGAGGTGCTGTCAGCTGCTGCTCCTCTGTGTGCATTTAGGCAGATGCTATCCCCGCTACCTGAACCTGAACCAAAACCTTGTAACATTTTAACCGTAGGGAAACGGATAGACGGGGGATCAGACTTCGACAACGCCGGTGTGGGTGACACGGCACTGTGTTTAAAAACAGCTGTGCGTGCGTGCGAGATGAAAGCCATCAACTGGTCTACCAGCAGTGAGGTTAAATAACCCATCTCTCTGTGAGCTGCTGTTCTCCTCAGTAATTTAACTCATCGTTCCGGAAGGCGTTTTGACCTTCGGGAAGTACAGGATGTGGTTTGACAAAGCCAACAAGCCTCCCCACGGGGTGTGGGAGAGTTGGGAGCGGCGTTTTGACATTTAGTGTGACTTACACTTCCCGAGGACATCATTTTAGATAGTCCATCGCGAATAAACGTCCAGACATTGGCTCACAAATCCCAGCAAAAAGACGCTTCAGAGCTTGCCTTAGAATAATCAGGTTTTTGACAGGTTCTGATCCTACAGTGTCACACAGCATTTTTTGTTCATTGCATGCCATTTTGCAACACAGTAATCCAATTCATTGATTTGATATTTCAATATTGATCCAGCTGACTACGATGTGCTACCAGTGCGCTACGAGTACAAACGTCTGTCTCTTTAGCTGCTAAATGCTCCACTATGTTCACCAGCTAGCCTCTAACTGTGCCTGCCTGCTGTTTGCTGCCGAGCAGGTCCAGGAGTGCACGGTGGCTTCATCAGAGCCTTTTCTCGGAAAAAGAGCGGTGAGGCTGAACCAAAACAGTGAGCAGAAAACCACTACAAAGCTCTCCCTCCCCCCTTTTCTCAGCCTCTCCCTCTCTCTCTCTCTCTCTCTCTCTCTCTCTCTCTCTCTCTCCCTACATACTGTACATGGAAAAACTAGTTTTGCTGTGTACGTGTGAAGACAAAGTCAGTAACAAATGAAATGCATCATTAAAATAACATTTTATTTAGCTGTCGTTAATTGCAAGGCAAATACATTCACAAGGGAATTTCACACTTCAGAGACGGAGCCAGTCCGGCAAAAATAGCCCTGCCGCGTACAGATAGCCGGGCAGGGAAAAGACCCCGGATCAAGCGCATGCACGCACGCACACGGAGATGCAGGGTTTTGTCTGATTCCCAACGCACTTGGATTGGAAGCGAGATCGCAAACTGGTTGCTTTCAATTCAGTAGCAGAGTCACTTGTGCAGAATAACAATGATTAATCACGTTCAGACATGCCACTGCACCAGAAACCTCTCCTTTAAATGCTCAGTAGGGAGCAGATTACATTTTTAGGAACAATTAAGTTCCGTAATGTCTACAGGGGGGAAAAAATCTGTTGATTGTCTCTTCAAATATCGATCGATGACGCCATTCGGCCTGCTGAAATTAGCTTTTTTTTTAAGCTGTTGGAATAATTAAGCTGTGGATCTCATGTCTCTGGGTCTATCTAAGGTCACAAGTGTGGTGTTGTAGAAGTTGTATACGTTGTCTCCTTTATACATATGCAGAGGGACAGGGAGAGCATTTCTTTTGAGTATTATAGTATTTTATACTGATAGTAGAGAGTACTTTCTTGGTTGATGTAGTTGTTGGCATGTGTGCTTGTTGGCGTATGTTGTATTTGGTGTGTAAGAGAGAGTAACAGCATGCTGACCCTCTGCTTGCTGTAGGATGTGGCGGTGACGCTGGACGTTCCTCTGGGTGCCATCAGCCGGGTGGAGAAGATGGGCGGGGCGTCGAGCAGAGGAGAAAACTCCTACGGCTTGGATATCACCTGCAAGGTGTGTGTGTGTGTCTCTGTGTTACTCTGTGTCTCTGTATGTCTGTCGCTGTGTGTGTCTCTGTATCTCTGTGTATGTCACTGTGTGTGTGTGTGTGTGTGTGTGTGTGTGTGTGTGTGTGTGGGTGGGACACCAGGTGCCCTGTGGAGTTTTCAAAACAAAAGTTTCAGTTCAGTTTACATTCAGCATTGCTCACCAAAACCCTAAGCATTATGTATAACAAAACATAAAGACACACACACACACACACACACAGAGCGCACACCGATCCATCGTGCTACTAGAGGTCAAATACTCCACCGGGCGCTTCTGGGTAATGACAGCTAGCAGTAGCGGTGCTCAGCCAGGCATTACCGGGGGGGAATATCTGACTACTGTAGCAATAAGTTATTTTTAACAACTGACAGTGTTATAGCAGTTCAATGCTGAATCTGTGGAATGCTCTTTTAAGATTAGTGAGTTTCATCGGCTTATAAAGTCATCCAACAATCATGCTAATCAGCGTCCATGCTCACAGCAATCGCCCATATGTTTTTAAGGACATGCTTCTGTAGTTTGGAATATTATCTTAGTGTGTGTGTGTGTGTGTGTGTGTGTGTTAATCTTCCCCTCAGGACATGAGGAACTTGAGGTTTGCCTTGAAGCAGGAAGGTCACAGCAGACGAGATATCTTCGAGCTCCTCTTCAAATACGCCTTCCCCCTCTCACACGGTCTGGTAAGGCAGCTTTTAACTTCTGCTGCCATCTACTGACGAGCAGATGACTTTTCTTGAATCTGGGCCAGCGAGGGAATTTATTTGAAAGATGATACAGATGTAGCCTTATTTTCTCAGATGGTTTGTTAATACACTGATTGGAAAAAGCACAAGGAACACGATGTACTGTATGCAGAGATCCCTTTAAACGGAAGGCTCCGCTGCCTCATGAACACTGAGTGTATATAATGCATCAAACCATGTAAATCCACCCAGTATTGGCAGACATTTTTCTGCTAACAGGCATCCTCCATTTGTTTCAATGCCCAGTATTCATGCAAATGCTGAAGTAGAAATGCAGCCCCCTCATATGCCATGACACGCAGCTACCCGCCCACACCACAGCTACATCTGCTTGGTTAATATTTGTGCATGCTAAAATATGTGTGAGAGTCAGTCTTACCAGGGCTACTGTCGTTGGTATGGGCCAGTGGAGACGATGAAAAATCCTCACATTTATTCTGCCATCTACCTCCTGGCTATATTGGACAACAGCCAAGCGAGCAGCATTATAATGCTGGCACAGGCTGTTTATAGCGCCTGTGCCTTGCACAGTTATTTCAGACATTCACATTGTTCATTTCCTGTATAGACGGTGTTAGGTCACTGACAATTGGGGCACTTCTATCTGGCAAAAACATGAGGAGGATAGCCTTCACTACCAAAGGAGCATGTCATTAGGAGCCAGCCAATCACAGACCTTTAAATGTTTCGTGCTCTGCTATCGGTAACTGGAAGCTAAATGTTTTGATATGTTTGACTAGGTTCAGGTGCCAACAACTAACAATTGAAAATAATAATAAAAATACATAGTCCGACAAATAATCACTTAGATAATTACAATTTCGCCTTATCTAAACAAAATCAACAATTACCAGTCACACGCCTTAGGACCTTAGCTAATGTAAGCAATTAATTGCAGTTAAACAAAGAAAATGCGATTTTATGAAAAACAAAAAGGAAAATGATGCAGTCATTGTTACAGGCCTGTCCAGGTGACTCCTGTTTGTCTGTTGTGGAACGTTGAGGGGATCGTGAAACGAACACAATTACAGTAGGGAAGGTGCTTCCTGATCTAGCTTCTCCCCAGAATCTGACAAAAAGATGACTCGTGGTTGGTTAAGGTCACTGTTGTTCTCTCCCAGGATCACTGTGCTGCTGCTGTAATGTGTCTCTCTCCACTCCATCCAGCCACTGTTTGCATACGTGACTCAGGAGAAGTACGCGGAGAACGGCTGGGGCATCTACAAACCCGTAGAGGAGTTCAGACGCCAGGTAAGGAGAGAGAGAAGTGCTGCATATTACACTACTGCTTTCTTTATTATGGTTTGTAGTTTTGTTTTATGTGTGAAATGTTTCGTTCCAGTTGGACAATTTTTGGGTTACACTGTCGTGTTGTGGCTGCTGTAATATGTTTTTTCTTTATTTTGTGTAAAGTAGAGCATGTTGAGTGTGGACATTGGACTGGAAGCTGTGGAGGAAATTACTTTTATATTGGTGTCCTGTAATTCCGCGTGGCATGGCACTTAAATAAAATATCATGTCATATAAACCAATGAAATATAAAAATCAATATAAATAAATATAATAAGGTGGAACTATTAACGCATACAAGGTTATTGCACTGATAAATAAAATAAATTACTTAAAATACTCATCAATTCTGTCATTGCTACTACTGTACATCACTTTGTAGTGTAGGCGTGTTGTGAAAACCCAACTACAAGTGAAACAAAAAGTAGAAAGTGTATAATCCTGCAAGAAGAGCGTTCCGCTGTTTCAGTGAGTAACCGATGATGATCCTTGTCTTTTTGCAGGGCTTACCGAATAACAAGTGGCGTATCACATTCATCAATAAGAACTACGAGCTGTGTGACACCTACCCCACCGTGTTGGCCGTACCCTTTAAAAGTAAAGAGGAGGACCTGAGGAGAGTGGCTGCCTTCAGGTCCAGAGGACGCATACCGGTGAGCACAAGACTGATCTCTGTAAAACTGAACCATGTTATGCATGAGTTTCACATTTTTCCGTTTGACATAAAAACTGTAAGTGTCCACTTACTAGCATTTAGACAAAGTTATGTGGCATGACCAAGGGGGTAAGCCAGCCTTTGGAAAGCATACCTCCTATAGGGACATTCTGAGGCTAACAAGCCATCGCCATTGACTCCCATTCATTTTGGCGTCACTTTGACGGAGAATAACTTTACATCTGAAGCGTTTAAAGACTCTATTTGTCCGTTGTTTATTTCTAAAGAAACACGACAATGTATAAAAGGCTCCATTACCTTGTAGCTCACGTTATGGCTCCGTAGCAGACGTTTTTATAACAATAGGCTAACGATTGTGTCATAACCACGAGACTTACTGTCGCACAGTAGAGGAATTATAGTACAGGAGAAGCTCGCAGGCAGTTTCAACTTACATTAGCCATTATTACAAGTTTAATTACTAATGTTAACTAGCATTTTAGTTAGCAATAATTAGCTTGTGCCTATGTTATCTCCTTACATATCCTTACCTACGCTCTCCGTCTCTGCAAGATTCGGAGTGAATGCGGTACAGTTGTAGAATGTCTTTCACATCTAAGCTAAATTGGTTTTGCAACTGAAATATGCCAAATCGACATTGTTTCGAAATCGAATCGGTACCTTGTGAATCGGGAAATGAGTGGCGATGCCCGGCCCAAGTCTTTCACGACTGTCACCCTGCAAGACTTTGTGGCCATCACGAGCTAGCTGACAGCGAGTGAGTCCGAGTCCTCCAGCACTGACTGCTCTTTGTGCCTCAGGTTCTCTCATGGATCCACCGGGAGAACCAGGCCGTGATCTGTCGCTGCAGCCAGCCTCTGGTTGGCATGTCTGGGAAAAGAAACAAGGACGACGAGCGCTACCTGGAACTGATCCGGGAGGCAAACGACACCCCCAAGCTCACCATTTACGATGCTCGGCCCAGCGTCAACGCTGTGGCCAACAAGGTCAGGAGGGACAGGAAGTTCTCTCGGGGGTTAAAGGGCTGGTTGGACACACACTGCGGGCATGTATTTGGCAGTTCTGATATGGATTAGATGTTACGGCATGATGATTTCTCTTTTTAAGGAGCGAGAAATGGGGGGAGGGGGGTACAAATAATGATTATTTGCTTTATCAATGAATTTGTCCATGATCATTTCAATTAATCATGTAGTCATTTGTTGTGAAAGTTCCAGACAATCAACCAAGCCAGACCCTCCTCTGCAGCGCTGTGGAGGAAGGTCTGGCAATGCGAAACCAACACCAATGGGACAAGACTGTGTATCATCTCCAAAGCAACTCTTTGTACTTCTGTTCCAACTTCCAACTTTCAGGCTTTTTTGCAGCTGGATATCATTTGTAGTGTCTTGAAATAGGAACGAGGATAGAGAAAGTGAGTCGCTTGCTACAGTTGCATTTCATTTCATTTGACGAAACGCCAATCGGCATTTTATTTCTCTTGATTCACTGCTTTGTTCTATTGCCGCTCCCTCTCTTCTCTTCGGTCACTCTCTAGCTCACTCAACCACATACGGTGCTCGCGGGCGCTCGTTGAGCCTCCGTCCAAAACCCCATTTCGACCAGCTGAAAGTTTGTAGCTGACTTTCCAAGCCGACTTCTCTATTGGCTGTTGAAACGGGTGACGATCCTTTTCGTTCTAAAACCAGCGTCTGGAGACTCCACCAGCTGAGTCGCAGCGATGCCATCAGCTGCTTTGAGTCGAGCTGAGCCGCGTCGGTTCAGACCGCTGAAACTTTCCCCTGCGACGTTATGACACGGTTTTGTCTCGTCGCAAGTCTTTGGTCTGAACTGGGCAAACCATGAGAGCACACCTCCTGTTACTTTAAGGATTGAATACCAAGGGTTCATTCAGCCTTGTTTTGGATCTTAACGTCGTTGCTTTCCCCAGGCCACAGGAGGAGGCTACGAGGGTGACGAGTACCAAAACGCAGAGCTCATCTTCCTGGACATCCAGAATATCCACGTCATGAGGGAATCCCTGAAGAAACTCAAAGACATCGTCTACCCCAACGTGGAGGAATCCCATTGGCTGTCCAGTCTAGAGTCTACACACTGGCTAGAACACGTTAAGGTAAGAAAGTTGGTGCACACATGAATCCACCTCCAAATGTGGTTTTTGCGATCCAATCTCAATGCTTCGCAAGAGAGTTTTTACCTGTACTTGGAGCACTCAGGATGGATGGTTAAAAACCAGGCCAGAACAGGCCCTATGTGGACATCATCATTATTGTAATGTAGTATTGTTGTCATCGTCATTACTCGTTTTCGAACAAAAGGTCCAAAGCCTTGTCTAAACAGTGTCTTTGTGTGTGCAGCTGGTGTTGTCGGGAGCCATCCAGGTAGCAGACAAGGTTTCCAGTGGGAACTCGGTGGTGATTCACTGCAGCGACGGCTGGGACCGCACCGCTCAGCTCAGCTCTCTGGCCATGCTGATGCTGGACAGTCACTACCGCACGCTCCGAGGATTCCAGGTCCGTCACCGCACAAACACCATGCTGAAAGGAAACTGCTCATCCACACCAGAGCAGCGCAGTCATCATGAATTGCACCTGTGCCGTGGTTTTACTGCACTGTACAGTAATTAAATGTCACTTCTGAAAGCTTCAGTGAAATTAATGGACCGAAAGTTAAGATTAGAGTTGTGGTTGTTGTTTTTTTTTTGTGGCTTCAGGTGCTGATTGAGAAGGAATGGATCAGCTTTGGGCACAAGTTTGCCTCAGTAAGTAACTCCTGTCTTTAGAAAGATCTGCTTCAGAATCCATGTTCAATACTGTCAGATATTTTCAAGCAATATTCAAGTTGTTCAGTTTGATAGTTAGTTAACCTGTGTGTGTGTGTGTGTGTGTGTGTGTGTGTGTGTGTTGTGTAGAGGATAGGTCACGGTGACAAGAACCATGCAGATCAGGACAGGTCACCCATCTTTGTTCAGTTCATCGACTGCGTATGGCAGATGACCAAACAGGTATGTTTAACACATCTGTATCATCTCATGTTGGGATTTAACCTCCCAAGGCATTTCTGTGGGGCCATTATTGCAGCAAAACTATTTGCGAATGTGCGTGGAGAGTTGTGCAACTGTATCTCAATCCGTGTGCGCGTAATCAGATTTGTAAACGTGTAAAGAAATCTCCAAATCTGTATTCCGATTTGCTAATGTTTTGAGTTCTGTAAATGTGTACATAGATCTGTGCAGGCGTAGGGACATCTCTCAACTCAGCAGGCCTCTCAATAGAGCTCAACAGTGTGGTTCCGGAAGTAAAAATCCCGTTCATTTTCACCATAAGGATTTAGATTATCAGCCATAACGTCTCTACCATCCGAGGTAGACTGACCACGAGCTCCGTGGTTGTGATACAAACGTTTCTCTCTCGTTTATGGTCACGAATCGTCTCGTAGCTGCTTGGCTTTGTTCCAGGCTTAACACTCTTTATATAGAAGCATGTAATGAAATGTAAATGGTGATATTGAACAGGGAAAACCACTTCCAGAACCAGGGCCGTTAAAAAAAGTTGAGCTCTATTGGCCGTCTTTCTGCCTGTAACTTTTTGCTACACTCCTGCCGTGACAGAGATCTGAACGTGTGTGTGTGTGTGTGGAGATTTGTCTGTACCGCTGTGCCTCAGTAGCAGTACGGCAGCAGGTTGTGGGTGCACGGACCGCGTGGACGTTTTCTTCTTTTTTTTATTTTTATTTTGGTTCATGTAGATGCAGCAGCTCAACGTAAAAAGCAGCTCAAAAGGGCTGAATATAAATCTATACAATGGAGGTTGTGGTGATTCATATAGTCTCGGCCGATCACATCCCTGCTCTCGTAGCTCTGAAACAGCTGACCCGATAGGGAGTTCTGTGCTCTGATGCCTGCAGGGATCTAATGAGCTGACTGAGAAGCTGTTCATACAGTAGAAGTGCAGACTGATGCATTCGGTTGCTGAGACGTGTTTAAATTAAACAGTGGGTCTACATTTTGAGCAGTATTTTTTGATTGCTGACGTCTAAGACCCATTTTTCACCTGTCTCTCTCACCTGTCTGCGTCTCTCCTCCCACCCGTGCATCGAGCGCTCTGCAGGAAAAATACCGGTCGGAGCGCTGCTTGTGCTGATAATAATTGCACTGCGACAAAAAAACGAAACACTATTCGTGGTGCTGTTCAGTGCTGTGACCGCGTGGAGCATCCAACGGGTATATATAAGATGCCCTGACGTAAATCCTCGTTAGGACAAACAGCCCTTTCTGTTTGGGGGATCAATATGTGGAATTCGTTCTCTACTGAACTTAAAAACGATCCTGACTGGGATCATTTGAAACTTTGATTATGAAGAGGGAGCAGTCATGTAGTCGTGAATAATCTGTTTATTCTCCTGTTATAGCTCCTGTTTTATGGTGGTTTAATGTATTTGTCTGTGTTTTGTATTGTTTTGTCTGTGTTTTGCATTTTGAATGGATGTACAGTGGCTTCTATACGTTTACACACCACTGCTAAAGATGACTAAAAAGAGGAATAAAAAAAAATCATCTTTTGGAAATTGATCTTAATGCCTTAATTGAAAAAATGAGGAAAAATCCAACCTTTAAGGACACCAATGTTCTTTGTGAATGAATAATGTATTGTAAATAAATAAATGTTCTTCCTTAAAATACAGGGGACATAAGTCAGTACACCCCTATGTTAAATTCCCATAGAGGCAGGCAGACTTTTATGTTTAAAGGCCAGTTACTTCATGGATCCAGGATACTATGCATCCTGATAAAGTTCCCTTGGCCTTTGGAATTAAATGAGCCCCCCCCACATCATCACATCCCCTTCACCATACCTAGAGATTGGCATGGGGTACTTTCCATAAAATCATCTCTCAATGCAAATCAAACCAGCTTTTAGGCTAACTGAGATAAAACCATGCCAGTCTCTAGTTATGGTGAAGGGGATGTGATGATGTGGGGCTATGTGCATTGCAAATTAGCTTAGGCTATAAATGCTGTGGTGTGTGGCATAGGTCTATGCTACATACATGTCCCTATAAGAATAAACATTAAAAAACAAAATCAGGAATGTTTATCTTAAAGACCAACCCACCGAAGAGGTTGATCTGAGATGACTGAGGAGGAATTTGTAACTGCTGTACTCCTCTCCCCTCATCTCTCCGCCTCTTAGTTTCCAACAGCGTTTGAGTTCAACGAGCGCCTCCTGCTGACCATCCTGGATCACCTCTACAGCTGCTGCTTCGGGACCTTCCTCTACAACTGCGAGAGTATGCGAGACCAGCAAGTAAGACGGGACATAAGACACTGCCTGCTCTGAGTTTCCCTAAAACGTGCACGCAGGATTTGATTTGATTTGTTGGGCGCTCCATGAGCTGGGGCCGTAGCCACAGCTATTCTTCCTGGAGTCCGCTCAGAACCTGTGCATCTATACCAGGGGGATCAAACTCCGTTTCACTAAGGGCCACACTGGGGAAAAAGAATCACATCAAGGGCCAGACATGTACATTTTATTGACATGCATTATTTAATCGAAAAAAGTCTTTTACTGTATTATTGCATGTCTCATATACTGTAGTCTTCTCACGGGCCGGATCAAAATCTTTGAGGGGCCGAATTTGGCCCTCGGGCCTTGAATTTGACACGTGATCTATACATTGTAGAACATAATTACATTAAACGACGATCACGATACGAAAACAACATTCAATACATCACAGAAACAACGATAACACAAATAATAACCGAGACGTAGCAAAACTCGGTAACACTTTACTTGAAGGGATCTACATAAGAGTGACATGACACTGTCGTGAACACATGAACCCTAACCCTAACTAAAAGAAGCGTTATGTCATAAACGTTTATGACTTGTTTATGTTTATGACACATTCATGACAGTGTCATGTCACTCTTATGTAGATACCTTCAAGTAAAGTGTAACCCAAAATTCAAAACACAACACAGGACCTAGTTTAAGTTATTCACATAATGTAGAGGTAAACCTGTATAAACATGATATATCTCTCTCTCTCTCTCTCTCTCTCTCTCTCTCTCTCTCTCTCTCTCTCTCTGTGTTGTGCAGGAGGTGAGGTTGAAAACAGTGTCTCTGTGGTCCCTGGTCAACAGTAAGATGGAGATGTATTTAAACCCCTTCTACACCCCCGAGTCGGGCAGGGTCCTCTACCCCGTCGCCAGCATGCGCCACCTAGAGCTGTGGGTAACATACTACATCCGCTGGAACCCTCGCATACGGCAGCAGGTAGGACCGCCAGTCTGTTCTAACACACTGTGACCAGAGGCCTGTACTACTAAGCAAGATTTGGCGTTAACGGGGTAACTTCAGGTTCAACCCAGGGTTTTGTGTATCACGACGGTGGAGCACTTACCGGGGTTACCGGGTTAAATCGCCGTATGCTGAACACCTAACGTGCTCGGGAGCAGGTTATGTTGGAGATTAGAGATCAACTGGTGTAAAACTGACCAATCCATACTCGGTTGATAACGCCGTCACCGTTCTTAGACGATCCGGTGGTGCTCAGAGAGAGAGAGAGAGGGGCGCTCAGAAAAGTTAAAACATTTAGAGACCGACAACCCCGTCAACATTCCCTGATGGGTATTTTTATGAAATGTATAGATTTTCAGCAGAGGGAATTACGTATAGGCTGTTTGTCGGCTTGTTGAGCCGTGCGTTGCCAATGCCACGCGTAGGTTTGAATTACGTTTTTATATTTCTTATTTGCTCTCACGATCGCTTCCACTGCCAGGGTTGCAACTGGTAATATAATAGGCTAAAGCAACGACAGTTTATGGAAAGCACAAGTGTAATTATGGTCAGATCTTGGTCCTGACTGATGAGGAAGTGATATTGATAAGCGTTGTGATATACACATTTACAGCGTCGGCTTCTTTTTTTGCCAGATTTCCTCCCTGTTTTAGGAAGCAGCGACTGCGTTTTGCCTGTAAAACCGTGTCTGTGTTCTTCATATTTATGTAGAATTACAGTTTGCTCTTCTTATGTAAAATATGCGTCTCTGAGTTGGCAGTTAAGAAGGCATCACAGATTATTGACAGAGCCAGTTCATTAAACAGAACTAGAAGGTTTCAAGAGTCAAGTTGTAATATTTAGAGAAAGAGTTGTGCTAAGAGTAATGCTATGGGAAGTCATTATTTTAAAAGAAAAGTTGTGAAGTGGTGATGTGTTCAACAATAGGTTTCCATTTTCCGTCGTAGTAAACACTCCAAACCCATTGTTTTTGCAGGGATATTTATATATATATATAGAATAGAAAAAACTTAATTTTCCAGCCGAGGCAGGAAACTTGTCTTTCATGTATATTTATTGTTATAGACAGCCAGGCAATGCTCAAACGTTGACATGCCATTTCATTTACTCATTGATCGGAGCACACAACATGCTGTTGGAATCGACCCATCTTTGTCTTTCTTAATGAGATAAATGTGATTAACAGTGCACTAAACCACTGGTTCTCAAACTATGGCACACGTACCACCAGTGGTACGCAAGCTCCCTCTAGTGGTATGCGGCTGGAATCTCTGAATATAGTAAAAAAATACAATAACTAAATTCAAGAACAAAATACGAAAGAAATACTACAACATTTCGAATGAAAATACTTAAAGTATGATCAGTGAAAAGTAATTTACGATGACTTTTTTCCTTACCTGTAGGTTCATATTTTTGTATCGATATCAGCCTGCTACTTAGTCACGTTCATGAACGTCCATAATTACATAGTCGCAGAATGTGATGGCAAGATGGTAAGCAGAGGTAAAATGAATGGTTCAAAAACACTGCAATGGTGGCTCCAAACGGGAACTATTAGGAAGAGAAGTGCAGATGAGGAGGAAAATATTTGGAGCAGCCCTGTTGAAACTACAGTGGACGAGCACAAGTGCTAGTCTTAGCTACTTAAGCAGCGGCGGTGAAGTCTCCACAGCGCCTGCTAGCATCAAACGGTGCTAAACAGTAAGGAGATGTGACCCGAGTTACAGTCAGCTGGAGTGGGACGGAGGAGGTACAGCTTGGCCGTGGCTGACCACAGTCGACAACAATCGACGTTATCAGGAATTAACCTGCCTCCTGCGGGAACTGTCCGTTGCTGAATAGGGTAGGCCTACGCTACCGTCGGCCATAGCGGTGGTACTCGAGAGCCGAATGGTTCCTGAGGTGCTACGTGGGGTGAGAACCAGGGCACTGAACTATACAGTCTCATCCAAATTGACACACTATTTTCTATCGGTTGCAAATGATCGACCATCTTAATGTTGAAATGTCAATGCTCTGAAACTAATGGGAGCACTAACTCTCCAAAAATGTGAAACATTTAGGTTGACCTTTTTCCTTTTCATGACAAATTGCCTTTTGTGTGTGTGTGTGTGTGTGTCCTTGTGTGTGTGTCCGTGTTTGTGTGGGTGGGTGTGTGTGTGTTGCAGCAGCAGAGTCCGGTGGAGCAGCGCTACAAGGAGCTGTTGGCGCTCCGAGAAGAGTACCTGAAGAAGCTGGAGGCGCTGGAGCTGTCTGACTCCTCCCCTTCCTCCCGTCTGGTTAACACCCCCAACACCCCTGCCTCCTCCACGCCGCCACAGCAATACACACAACTGCAAACTCCCCTCTGAGGGCTCATGACACACACACACACACACACACACACACACACACACACGCGCGCACTCTCAACTACACCTGTTGACTTGCACTTATGTCCTCTTCACTCTGATTTCTGTCAGTCTCTAACACACGCAGGGAATTAATGAGTATCGTGCAGTTCTAACTGTTGATAACAAAGAATGCTAATCAGATTTAGATTTGATAGGGTTGTTCTAACACCATAGTGGTGACGATGGTGATTTATGCAATATGTCACAGTATAGCCTTCCACACACACACACACACACACACACACACACACACACACACACACACACACACACACACACATTCGCCATACAAGGAAGCCTTAAAGACATTCAGTGGCTTTCAGTCCAAGGGCTTGAACACACAGGACACCCAGTGGATGCGTAACGGCTTTCACACAGGCTTTCCTCTGTACGCCCTAATCTGATTTGACAGGAACCACCACACAACGTTTAGGTATACTATCTACTATAGGTAGACCCCCTCTTGCGTCCACTCTTTTGTGCTAAGAGAGAAAAGCCAAACGTTGCCCAGTCAGGAGAGAAATAGAGACAATACATTTTCTTGGAAACTAAAACCAATTCAAAGTTTGGATGTCAGAACACTGCTGGGTGTCAGCCCGGCTCCTGCCTACATCCTGCTACACAAGCGTCGGTGTCCTGTGTGAACACAGCGAAATCAAGACAGGCAGTTCTCACTTCTCGCACTTCTTCCTTCTTGCTGCACTGCTTCTGAGTGTTGCCTCATTTTCCCTTAAGGAATTGATTAGAGCTGTCGCGGCGGAGTCGGAGGCTCTGAGCTGCGGCGGTGAACGTCACTGTACGCGTCCAGCTAAGTGTATATATCAAGTGTGTCAGATTCGGATGGATTGATGTGGAATTTGTTGCGTATCACCCGAGGAGGAAACCTAGAGCTGTCTCGGTCACATGTGTTTTGCCGCCGCTTTCAGCTACGCTCCCCTAAGCAGTATTTCCCAGCTCTTCCTAAGCTATGGCGCCGAGAGCAAATGCAGTTCTCGCCAACTGGCAGAGTTCAGTTAGAAGTAATCAGTAATTACCTTTTTATGAATGCAGCTTTGATAGGGAAGATATTCTAGGGACATGAAGTGGTGCTGGCCTCTGATCCTGGATCACCTCTTGTGCTTGTATGTTCTCACTAAACACAGACCGTGGATGGAAAAAAACCAGCCTGGTCCATGATGGCCTTACCATGCCACGCCAAGATGTTTGGAACCAGTTTTATGGACAGTGAGCAGAAATCAACCAGTTGGCTCTTACTTCCCCTGAAGTACACAATTTGTAATTCTGATATTCTTTCCAACCCCCACCACTGAAAACGCACGTGATCTCATAGCACAGGTGCCTTTTGGACAGGTGTTTTCTTTCCTCCTCATTGTAATTGGATATCATGTGGGTCCGTTTTTACATCAGAAAGCAAAGTTTTAGTCAATAAATAGTTTCTGTTTTTCAGTTATCTAATTGGTTTACGTACCAATACGTAAACCTATATGTTTCTGCCCAGTTACGCTCCAGATTACAGCTTTGTGTAGCAAACGGGCTGTTGATGTCTCCAAAACACATGGAATTATAACTAATAGGAATGATGGGGAAAGCTATTTAGAAATAAGGTGAAGTTATGGGAATTAATCTTGATTGTTTGTGGAAGTAGCAAATAAAAATGTAAATTTCACATTGGAAATTCTATGGAAGACAATGTTTGCCAGAAAAAAACAATTTAGTCAATTGTTAAGGAATGACAAAAATATATTTAAAAAAAAAAAAACGATTTATATGTCAAATGATAGGATACCAGGTTTAAATGATGAGGTTTTTTTTTTTTTTTCATTTCAAAATGGTGAGACAGTGCTATCATTATTTTTGATTCACTGTCTCAAAAGTATGGCCTAGTGTCTCATAATTCTGGCTTTAAGTTGAAATAAAATTGAAAAAAAAATCATTTTACTTCATTTTTATCTTTTTTCTTTTTTTTTCCTGACTCAAATGGGCTTCCATGAAATTCTACAATGAGAACACATGAAAACCAACCTGTCCAGAAAGCACATCCTTTAGCAGTGTGGAGCTAGTGTCTACAGAGCCGTGTGCAGAGTCAACCTCGTGCGTGTGTTGTGTGTTTTTTGTGTGTGGGTGCGCGTGTGCGTAACGGAAAATCAACTAGCCTGATATGACGATTTTGCTGCTAACTCCCAAGGGCTCCCATTTTGGTTATTTTGAGAACATTCGACACGTCTGACAGAAAAATAATGGCTATGTCTATCACAAGTGTATGTACTGTATCATTCAGTCTGTCAACATGATAAGACTGTTTTTACTACAATGGCTCTTGAGTTTAGGTTCTCTGCCACCCTATTCATTCTCAGTCTGGTAGTCCTCAGTTTCTGGCACTTTATCGCAACGTCGGCCACTCAATAAATATCTGGGTTTTATTACTGGAGTACTGTAAGTTGGGGATTTTAGTGTTGAGTGCAGGGCTTTAAAATGACACCTGCCAACCCGCCAAATGTGGGTAAAAATGAACTTTGGCGGTTAACATTGAAGAGTTACTAGCCAATTTGGCTGGTGATGAATAAAGCAAAAATAACACTACGTCTTTCAATCGGCTGGCTGCAGAAATGATTCCAGATTTCACTTGTTTTCTGCCAAGAAATGTAGGCGGTTTTGTGCGTTTGCCTTGGAAACGTACTCTTTATCTGGCAACACTCGTAGTACTAACCCTACATTTCCCATGAACACTTTCTCTTTGAAATGAAGTGGTGAAGTTAGGAAAAAAACAAACCTTTGGCTAGTGGAAAATCTGATTGGCTGGTAACTCTGAAAATCGACTAGCCATGTTGGCTAGGTTAAAGCCCTGGTTGAGTGTGATATTTTGCTGAGGTGTCATTTTGGCAATGCCAGCTGTGGCTTCCATTGCTGAGAACAAGAATGAAACTAATGGATAGCTATTAAAAGGAGCTTTAAGACTGCGGCATTGCTGTGCTCTGGCTCCATACCCAAGGGAAACTGCTCCGTAGATTTTGGTCAAACTAGTACAGGGTAGATACACCTGGAATTCTACTTGGACCGCCACTGTAGATCATGTCACCCTATATAACATTTCATAAAAACCTCCTTCACAAATGAATTTTATGCTACAATACCCCAGACAGAATGGGCTATTGGATGTTTCTTACCTCTCTCTTTTGGAGTTTAGTTACCGCCATTTAGTATGATTTACGCAGAATGGGACTTTACTTCTGGAACCCTTTCTACCCAGAACATTTCCTCCCACTTCTCTACAGCATCCTTGAACATTTGAGTTAAGGAGGCTTCGAAAAAGCCAGAGAGCTCAGAGTCCAATACATTACCCCGTTGGGTTATTTCAGTGAGTTTGAGGCAACAATGCATTGCGATGATGCGTTGTACGTACATCGTGACAGTTTCAATTGTGAATGGGGTGCAATAAGTCATTTTGGGAAACGTGTCGGGTCACGTCCAGATTTGTGCCTTTTTGATTTGTGTGTGAATCGCCTTCACCTTTTCAGATAAACGTACTCTAGTTATCCTGGGTCATGTTTGAGATTGACTGCTCTGTAGTTTACGCTTCCATAGGAAGAAAGTCTTGTGTCCTCTGATTTTTTTGGGAGGAAGCCATGCTGTTGTTTATGGATTTGTGCCAGTTTGAAGTGGGAGGAAGTGGGCGGTCACTGCCGGCATTCCGCAAGTAACTACAGAGTGCAGAGGACAGGGCAGTTGACTAACCTTTCCCTGTGTTTAAGGAAGCCTGGGTTTCCCCCTCCAAAACCTACACTGTGTGACTCTGTAACATTTCACATAGTAGCGAGAAAAACGAAAGAAATTCTGGTCCCTGTTGGCCCACAGCCAGATAAGATTAATACCCGTTTCATCAGGGTGTTTAGTACAGAGACACAGAAGGTCCAAGGCATGTTAGCCTGGCTAGACCATTCCAGGGCACACTGGGTTCTCGGTTGAGTTTCAGGCTCCTACGTTTTCCGTTAAAAATATCTTTTCTACGTTTACACCTCTCATTCCCCCTGCTCCGGCGTTTCAGAGCCCCTAAACCGGAGACCTTTGAAAACACTTCTGACCCCGTTTTGGTTTGGAATCTGCGGCGTTGTATTTCTGTCTCAACGGCCGCTGACGCCAACATTTCGCCGCCTGATTGGGTCTTTTCCATCATGACGTCCTGTTCTCTGAGACTACTACTATTAACAATAGGCGGAGTATACACACTGCCTCCTGTTTATGTCCAGCATACGAGAATGTTGATGAGATATGCAGTTTGGGCGCGTTCGTTTGAATGGAGATTAGTTCTTCTACTGGAGCTAAAAACACTTGAGCTTTTGGCTCAAAACATAGCAGGCTAAATGTAGCCCCAGAACCTCAACAGTGAGCGCGGAGAACATTTGTGTCTCGCACTGTATCAACCTTTTGCAAGCAGAAGTATCTCGGCAAGAAGTTTTGATGTCTTACCACACAAACGAGGCCTGGTCATGAGAGAGCTTTTGAGCTCGACTCTGTTTTAAAAGTGGTTCAATTTCATCAAATACCACAAAAATGAGAGGCAGCTTGTATTCCGGCTCACAGTTTTGTCTCAGTCTTTGAGTTGAGCTTCATCAGACCTGCTTGTCTGATGGCCACGTTGCTTGGGAAGGCCCCTGTGAGGGGGAGGGCTGCGTTCCATTTCTGATTCCGACATTCCCACCCACTTCACGCTGGGATTGGTCCACTTCGTGGAGGTGAGAGAAGAGCCAGGGCTTGAACTTGTCTCTCAGCTCTTATTTCCTTCCATACCTTCCAGACAAATGTAATTCCGTGGATTGGCCAACAGATTTCGCCAAAGCTTAGTTTCTTTTGCCATCACTATGGCAACTATAACCAAATCAGGGAGTGTAACAGCCACAGCAAACGGTTCACAGTGATGTCTTGGTGTTTCATGGCGTTTCAAGAGAGAATAGGACTTTGGCTACCTGCAAGTATGTCAGATCTCAAACATGACTCTTTTCTATGTCTGGGTGGGTCAGAGTCAAGGTCCAAAATAAGCACCATCTACCAGCCAAATGCTGGTAAAATATATAAGTGGCTGGTAGATTTGCTTCACTCACCAGCCAAAAAAACCAATGCTAATCTATAGAGCTCAACAGTGTGGTTCCGGAAGTGAAAATTCAACAGATTTTCACCATAAGGATTTAGATTATCAGCCATAACGTCTAAACCATCCGAGGTAGACTGACCACGAGCTCCGTGGTTGTGAAACGAAAGTTTCTGCTCCTGTAGAAGCCAGAAGTCTGTGTGAAATCAACCTTGTTTTAAGAAAAACATGGTTTATCCACGATCTTATGGAGAAAAACAACACCACCCACAATCCTAAACGTAACGGTGGCGTCTCTGATTGGTCCAACTCGCTGTGACCATAGAAACGTTTACCGTACCCGCAAAACCGTGAACGGCTAGAGCGTTTCTGTACACGGTCTTGTACCTTTTGCCGTTTTCAAAATGTTTTTTTTGCGCCGTAAAAAGTGGGCGGTCCCTGTTGAGCTCTGTTGAGTGGCTGGTCAAATTTGAACAGAATAGACTTGAATGGCAGAAGCTCGCTCTAGCCGTTCACGGTTTTGCGGGTACGGTAAACATTTCTATGGTCACAGCGAGTTGGACCAATCAGAGACGCCGCCGTTACGTTTAGGATTGTGGGTGGTGTCGTTTTTCTCCATAAGATCGTGGATAAACCATGTTTTTCTTAAAACAAAGTTGATTTCACACAGACTTCTGGCTTCTACAGGAGCAGAAACGTTTGTTTCACAACCACATAGCTCGGGGTCAGTCTACCTCGGATGGTTTAGACGTTATGGCTGATAATCTAAATCCTTATGGTGAAAATCAGTGGGACTTTCACTTCCGGAACCACACTGTTGAGCTCTATTTGGCTGGTGTGCAAAAAAGTTAATTTTGGACCCTGGTCAGACTGCAACCTGATTCCTATGTTCACCGGGAGGTGAGTTAACCCTCCTGTTGTCCTCGGGTCAAAGTAGACCCGTTTTTCAAAGTTTCTACATCAGAAATTTGGGTTTCTTTCAACCAAACTGCCCAAAAGTAACACAGATGGTTCCATGAAACGCTCTTCACAAGTAAAAGTCAGGATCAGTTCAATACTATCATTGACTTTTGGGTGTAGGATACGTGAGGTTTATTGACTATAAAATCCAAAAATGAGTTTAAAAATAGTGCTAACAAGTTGGTGTAAGTGTATACTGGTAGTGGGGGCGCAGAAAATGTCGAAAAATGTTGAAAAATGTTAAAAAAATGTGTTAATTTTGACATGGGAGGACAACACCAGGGTTAACTTCTTAGGTTGTACAAAATGGAAACTGATGTCCTCTATGAAAGGTTTGTACTGTAGGGGACTGAATAAGAAGTGACTGATACACAAAAAAAGTGTGCATTGGTCGAGTGGTTGTGTTTTTAGGGAAAAACAGATGAAAAAAAAAATCTATTTTTTATTATTTTTTACTTTGTACAAGCACCGTGATGTAATTACCTCAATCAAAAACCTATTTTACTGTCTAAAAGTTCTATTGTTGTAAAATACAATATTTTATGTAGTGTAAAATCTTACAGTTTTATAAAAAAAAAGGAAAGTAATGTTGGTTCAGAAATTGTTGGTATAAATTGTGGATTTCTGCTCCATTGGATTTTTTTTTTTGAGGGCATTTCTTTTGGTTTGTACTCGCTAAACCCAGGATGAAAAGACAGAAGCTTAACGTTACTGTTCACTCGTCACAAACCTTGACATGCAGGGTTCCCCCCAGAAAAGTTGTTCAGCCTGGTTGCGAGTGGAGGCCAGTCACAGAGCATTAACGTAGAGCCCAATAGTTTCTGCGTTAACAGAATCACGGAAGGAATCCGCTAAATTGAGAATTAAAAAAAGCTACGACCGCTAAGCTAAGACAGATTCCAGAGGGCCCTACATTAAGTCAGTGCTAAAAGCTTAACTGGAAATTTGAAAATACGACTAAGTTTCCCACCCAAAAAAAAAATGTCCGCCCGCTTCCTCTTTCTTTGTGTCGGCGTTCTAACCTCCGGTGGATTTGTGAGGACTATGGTTAACTGCTCCTCAGATCTCTGCAGGGTAAATCCAGACAGCTAGCTAGACTATCTGTCCAATCGGAGTTTCAGACTCATGAAGTGGCGTATGTGTGACACGCCAATTTGTATGCCTTTTTGGGCGTGTTATCAACGCCGTTTGGCCTCAATTGACTTGCATTACCTTGCGATTGCGTGTTGTCGCCGTAGTGAGTAGTATGAAAGGGTGAAAATCTGCGTAGGGAGGTTGGTCGCGGGGGTGGATGGGTCAAACACAGGACTTTCACCCAGGACACCAGGGATCGTGTGCCGCGTGTCACGTTTCCTTCGTGTCCCGCGTGTCACGTTTCCTAAACCCAACCCCGTTCTTCTTTTCCTAAACCCAGCCCCGTTCTTCTTTTCCTAAACCCAGCCCCGTTCTTCTTTTCCTAAACCCAGCCCCGTTCTTCTTTTCCTAAACCCAGCCCCGTTCTTCTTTTCCTAAACCCAGCCCACGTGCCACGTTTCCTGAACCTAACCGTAGCATTCTTCTTTTACTAAACGCAACCGGTCCGCTGTATATGGTGCTCAAAATGTGTACAGATAACACGCCACTTGGCTTTATAAAGTGGCGTGTATGTTTACGTCCGCTGTATACAGCGTAGACATACACGCGGATAGCTCAAAATGCGTACAGATAACACGCCACTTGGCTTAAGAAAGTGGGGGTGTATGTTTACGCAAAGTCATGATGTCATGTTGTGAGTTTTCTGTCGCACGACTAAAACAACTTTTGAACGTACACGTTCCACCAAAACAAGTTCCTTCCCGAGGCTATTTTGCAGAGGCACCATGGCTCCGTCCGGCCCTTAGCGCCGCCCAAGACGATTGTGATTGGTTTAAAGAAATGCCAATAAACCAGAGCGCGTTTTTCTCCCATCCCAGAAAGCTGTGTGGACTAGCCGGACCCTCCTCCGCAGCGCTGTGGAGGAAGGTCTGGCAAAGCGACACTAAGTGGGGGCGGTAACCAGGCTTACAATACACTAGGGGGAAACCCTGGCATCTTCCTCTCAGTTCTCTGGTGGATCTGCTTAGCTTTTTAGATTCACTCTGGCTCTGCGGCGATGAAGCTGAGAAGTACTCTTGTCATTGTTCATTTCGAATGTACTCTTTCATTAATGTAGGTGGTTGTAGTTTGAGGGGTTTCGTGGCATAATATAGCCTGCTTTTTAATAAATGCACATAAAATGTGTTTCAGGATCTTTTTGTCATCAACAAGGGAAGGTGAACTCAGAATACATTTCAAATGTGTTTCGTTTAATCATGTTAGATCCTCTCCACAGTTTGTTGGATGGGTCCTGTTATGTAAATATTACTGATTAAATTAATTTAAGGATTTCTGACTCTGGCTCCTTGCATTTGTTGATTATTCCATTATTTGAGTTTTTTTTATTATTATTTTTTTTATTAAGATTTCTTTATTTAAAAGGGACAACGCACATTAATCAACATGAGCACAGAGTCCAACATGTAAATGCGTTTGATTTAGCCATGCAGGCTAATTTTCATTTGCAACCCCTAGCAGGTTGATGGCTTAAAACATTAGACAAGCTAGGGCGCCCGGATAGCTCAGTTGGTAGAGCGGGCGCCCATATATGCAGGCACGGGTTCGACTCCGACCTGCGGCCCTTTGCTGCATGTCATTCCCTGTGTCTCTCTCTCTCTCTCCTTTCATTTCTTCAGCTGTCCTGTCAAATAAAGGCCTAAAAATGGCCAAAAAATAATCTTAAAAAGACTTAGCCAAGCTACAAAAATACTATATATATATATATATATATATATATATATATATATATAGCAATATATATATATATATATATATATATATATATAGATACATATATATATATATATATATATATATATATATATATATATATATATATATATATATATATATATATATATATATATATATATATATATATATATATAAATGACATGGTACAGCTGAACGCGTAACACTTCCGAACGCTTGTCGAAGCATGAATGACCCCGTTTGACAATCACAGTGTGGATGTGTGTGTGCGTTTTTTCTCTCATCTTCGCATCCCGGGCGTGTTGTAAAAAGGCGGGGCTAGAGCTACAGTGCGAGGAGGAGATGTGAGTGAGAGGCAGTCCGGAGGAAGCACAAATAACAAAATCACAGGAAGCGTTCATGCTCATTTTTACAGTGAGCCCTAACAGAACAAACAGGCAGGCGCGCGCGCGCCGAGGGCGGACATTGGAATTAAACCAACTGGTTTAATTTCATCCGCATCCTCATATCAGAGGAAATCGTCCGCGTCCGCCTCTACAGTAGTGACCTAGAAAGAAAACGGTTGTCTGGCAGATGGAGAAACAGGCCGGAGCTGCCGGGGCGGCGGACGGAGCAGGGTCGAACAGAAAGCTCTGGGGCTCGCCGACCGGCGCACCAGCCACCGGAGAAACCCTGGACAGGTGAGTAGCAGATACTTGATATTACAAGAATATGTCACACGTCGCCATTTAGCTAGGGTTTTCTTGCTTTACACAGTTTCCCACGAAATATTAAACAACATATGTCATGAGTCAAGAGGGTCGAGGTTTTAAATCGGCGTAGACCCAATGCATAACATTTCCAACAACTTTTAAAAATGTTTTCTTTTTTCCAATAAAAAAAACAAAAAAAAACAACCGGAGTTTGGAGTGACGGTAACGTTGCAGTAACGTTAGCTATGATGGAGTAGCTAACAGTGAGTAGGCTACAAGCGTATCTAAATCACCATACTGTATAAGAACAAGGAGGCGACAGCCTAACATGTTCGACATAACAGAATGGTCTACCAGTGGGTAAACCGACAGCTAATAGCTAGTGTTAGCTCAGTAAAAAAGGCCTAGCTTATAGGTTAACGTTACAGTAGCCACCGCTAATGCACACACACACACACACATAGATATATATATATATATATATATATATATATATATATATATATATATATATATATATATATATATATATATATATAGCTAATGCAGACCACTGTCACGTTAATGTACTGTAGGCGACGCTATAACGTCACTGTAACGTTAGCTAGCTAACTAGGTTTACAAATGCAGTGACAACGGTAAAAAAAATAATGGTAAAATGTATTTCCATTTTGAATAAAATTGTCCATTAGCTTAGTTTAGTCTCCACATATATGTTTTTGGTTATGACTTGATGATGACATTCAGATTGTTTCAAGAATATGCATTAAACGAGCATAATTTCAACAGAAATATGAATGGTAAATGTATGGTCGACCCACCCACAGGTGTTTCACGTATTAGCCTTAATACTCTACACAATGACAATATCATCTGCTAAATGTAGCATTTAAATTGAATATTTGTATGTATTTTATCATTATTAGGACCATATTTCTGTGTTACCTTAATCTCTCCTTATTATGGCAACAAATCAATGTACACGATCAGTCTGTATGTTGTGTTTACCTTGGTTTGTGGAAGACTTGCACATATTTAGTTGGGGGGGTTTAGGGGTCCTTCCTCAAGAAAATGTTAAGGTTTTCAACAACAAAAAAAGTGTAATTTCATGTCAATTAGACCATTATTATTACCATAGTCTATATCCACGACGTTCTGTCTACAACATGCTCAACCAACAAAGCTCAGTCTAAATAGTTTTTTACAACAATATACACAAAAACCTGTCGATTTGAACCTATTCAGACTAAAATATATTTGCACCGGCAGAACCAGCAGCCTTGGCTCTGCACAGCACTGTTATAAAATTAACCATTTTATTGCACAAAGTGGCAACTAAACATGAACCCAAACAGCAGAAGAGAAGGCGTTTACATAGTGCATGACATATAATAGCCTACATCAGACAGAAATCGCACATGTAACACATCCTTTGTGCATTTATAACAGCATTGTTGCTTCAGGACTATGGTCAGATCGTGAGCAGCAGCAGTAAAAGAAAATCAAAGAATGAAAACTTCCAGGCAAGCATTGTTTGAATTATGAAAGATATCATGAAAAGGGGCCAGCAAAGCTGACAGGATCAGAGAAAACTTAAAAACTATGTCACTCACAGATAAGTTATCTTCTTATTTAAACACAAACATGTTTCAGCTAGAAGCCATCATCAGTGTTCACCATTTCTTACTAAATAGGAAGGTTACTAGGTTACTTAAATAATAACGCAAGAAGCATGAACAACGTTTTACTTAATGTTACCTCCCCCTGTACGAAACCGGTAGGAATCGGACCGGATTAGAACGCACATTTTGGTTCCACTTAATGTGTCATTCCGAAACGGACGTAAAAATATCACCCTTTCTCTGTAGTCTACCGTTAGCTAGCTACCGTAAATGTAGGCTACTTTTTCTAGATACGTTTTTGGTCTTTTTCCGCCTTTATTTGATAAGACAGCTAAGTGAGAAAGGGGAGAAAGAGGGGGAAGACATGCAGGAAATCATCACAGGTCGGATTCTAACCCTGGACCTCTGCGTCGAGGCATAAACCTCCAATTATATGTGCGCCTGCTCTACCCACTGAACCAACCCGGCCACAATGTAGGCTACTTTTAAAATGCCATATTTTCCCTCTGGGCTCACCAAAAAGGACGTAAAAGCATATTAACCATTCACTGGGAGAGGTGTAGTATCTTGTCAGAGAAGCCAAATATGGTCATTTTTATGCAAAAGAACTGCTAAAGTTTGAAGCTGGTTTACAGTAGTTAGCATACCAACTCAACATTTATTTTGTCGTTACTTATTAATAGTAACTTATTAAAATAACTGTTATTTATTGTTAAATTATTGTAGTTGTGTGTTAGGTCACTTAGGCCCGAGCCCGACAGGAATTAAGATATTTATGTCAGAGCCCGACACAGTTAAATTCAAATTTTTTTTCTCATACTAATGACACATGTACGTTTGTTTGCGTGGAAAGCTTTCATTAAGCAGCTGTAGGAAGGCATTCGGAAATGTCAACAGATGAGCGTATCGGCTCACACGGGGGAACAAGCGCACGTTAATAAGCTGTTGTAATTTAAAATGTTCAGTGTGTTAACCTTTCCTGCTTGCTTCGATTCCGACCGTGATCAGAAAACCAGGGGAGACTCGTTACCTCCAGGGCCGACGTTACATAACGTCGGGGTTAAAATCCCGTTTCTGGTGAGCAGATGATCTCTCAGATCGGGACCCGTCGTTTTTTTTTTTTTATCTATAAAAAAAAAAAAAACGACCTTTGGCTTAAGAAAAGTGACAATGACTCACTGACACGGTCTAACGTTTGCAGTTTGGATACAGTTGAAAAAAAATGACAAAGACACCTGGTTTACTTCATAGGCTGTGGACCTGTGTCTCTACATTATCTGGGTCACATTAACAGTGATAGGACCAAAAGATGTATCCTGGGATTCATTCAAAACTTGAACTTGTTTAAGAAAGTCACAAATAAAATGTTTGTTTTAAATTTGACAGAAAGACAACTATATTGTTAATCGCAATGATTGCTGAGACAGTTAATTGTACAGCAACATTAACACACGTTAAGCCACAGCCAATGGAACGCAAAATTTCCTGCAGATGTTACACAACAAAGCATACCAGAAAAGGGAGGGCTTTACCTTTTGTGAAACATCTGCGCAGGAAGTGTTACATTGACAGCGGGTCAACAGCTATCGAAAAATTGTCAAAGTTGAGGGAATTGGGGGCAAAACAAGTATCTTGTTATAGTTTTTTTATTTTCTTGTCTATGTCCTTTCAGTCCAACAGGTTCTCATGTAGAGTGGTGTAAACAGCTGATCGCAGCCACCATCTCCAGTCAGATCTCAGGATCAGCCCCAACTGACGTCGGGAACAGGGACAACAAGGTAGCTCGCACACACGCACACACACACACGCACACACACACACACGCACAGACAGACACGCACAGACACACACACACCATGTTTCCACCCTTGTTTTAATGCAAATTAAATAATATTGAATGAAGAAATACCTTATGGAAACCGTAAAATTCAATTGAATCGACACAAAGTTTGGGAGGAGGGGGGAAGGCCAGTCTCTCTGTGATTCTTGGGGGGGCGGAGCTTCTAAAGGGTTAGGGTGAATGAGGACTTTTTAAATGTATTTTACGAGCGCAAAATAACATCTAGCATCTGCATCATCACAGTGATGTTTTGATAGCGTCGTTGTTGTCGTGTTATAACTTGATATGTCGCTGTCAGCTGGCACATAAGCACTTTTACAACTTGTGCAGCATTATGTAGGTAGACGGCGCGATCCATTTTGGCTGGCAAAACTTAGTTTTTTTTCCGCAAATGTTAGCTCGCGTGTTGTGCGACTCAGCGCGAAAATGAATGGGAACACCTTAAAATGTCTCGAATCTTTTCGATATACCAGTTTGACCGCAAAACAGCACGTGGCGTCATCGCGCACAGCTTTTTATTGGCCTTAAAGCCATTGGATGGAGACACACTATCACCGGATTTATTCGCATGAGCGATCTCCAGATAGTTCGATTGACAAGGGGATGGAAACATTGCTACACACACACCCACCCACCCACCCACACACACAGTATTTACATACATGCCCTATTTCTCATCAGTGTGTTTTGTAACTGATAGGCTGGGAGAAGACCAGGTTTCATGGTAATGTATGCCCATGTGTGCTATGTATGCCTTTGAGTGTGTGTGGCCAGAGCTATGTGTGTTAAGTGTATGTGAATGTGATGTGTCACAGCTGCTGTCGCCGTTTAGATTAGCTACTATTGAGCTGCTGTGTACAGTTTGTCTTAGTGTTTGGTGTTTTAAGCCCCCAACTTCATTTTCCAGGCAGCGCTGCCTGGAAGGGGCACTAGGATTAGGCAATGGTTAAGGTTAGGGTTAGGTACCTTGACGTCGACGGTTGCAGCGCTGCCTTGAAGTCGACGTTAGGGGGCTTAAAATGCCAAGCGTTTGTCTTCTGCTTCTGCCTGCCACAAGAACACGTTTCATCGTTTCAACTCGTCCTCCGAGCAGTCGTTTGGGTTGAGAGACGCAACATCGTTCAGTTAGGTATGAACAAAATAATACTGTATCTGAAGTCTCTTTTATATAGACCTTAGTGGTCCCCTAATACTGTATCTGAAGTCTCTTTTATATAGACCTTAGTGGTCCCCTAATACTGTATCTGAAGTCTCTTTTATATAGACCTTAGTGGTCCCCCTAATACTGTATCTGAAGTCTCTTTTATATAGACCTTAGTGGTCCCCCTAATACTGTATCTGAAGTCTCTTTTATATAGGCCTTAGTGGTCCCCTAATACTGTATCTGAAGTCTCTTTTATATAGGCCTTAGTGGTCCCCTAATACTGTATCTGAAGTCTCTTTTATATAGGCCTTAGTGGTCCCCTAATACTGTATCTGAAGTCTCTTTTATATAGACCTTAGTGGTCCCCTAATACTGTATCTGAAGTCTCTTTTATATAGACCTTAGTGGTCCCCTAATACTGTATCTGAAGTCTCTTTTATATAGGCCTTAGTGGTCCCCTAATACTGTATCTGAAGTCTCTTTCCCGAAATTCAGCCTTGGTGCAGAATTTCCGCCACTAGAGCCAGTCCCACAATGAGCTTTCCTTAGGATGTGACATTTCTGTGTCTGTAGCTTTAAATGCTATTGAGGAAGAGAGAGGGGGGGGCAAGGTGGTGGGTGGGGGTGTGGCCTTGACCAACTGCCACTTTGCTTGTTTGCAAGCCATGATGTCTCTCTTTTTCAAATTCTCTGGGTGGGCAAAGCAGAGAAAGGGGAGGTAACCTCCCCCCTTATGACCTCATAATTCCAGATCGGCCCATCTAAGCTTTCATTTTCTCAAAGGCAGAGCAGGATACCCAGGACTCGGTTTACACCTATCGCCATTTCTAGCCACTGGAGGACCATAGGCAGGCTGGGGGAACTCATATTAATGTTAAAAAACCTCATAAAGTGCCATTTTCATGCCATGGGACCTTAAAAGAAATGACAACAACCCCCGTTAGCGCATTACAGTCATAGTGCGTTCCATTTGTACTCGGAAGTCGGATTTTCCGAGGTCAGAGTCGGAAACACGCCACCCTGACTTAGGATTTCCAATCTCGGAACTCGGATAGCCACCGAGTAACCCAAGCTAAAAATCCAACATAGCTGCCCCGTGCATCAACAGTAGTGAAAGCTGTAGTAACATACCGTTTATTAGCCCTTCTGTCTTATTTGTGTCTCGCTAAATCAGTCGTACACACAGTGCTGTTCAGCTTCTATCTGTGGACATGTTGCTACGCTGTTTGTATGCACAAACAGCAAGGCTAACCCGGCTAGAGCTAATGAAAACAATGACTTGTTAAATGGAACACATTCAACTCGGGTGTGACGTCATTCCCAGCTTTGGCTTTCGGCTTTTCAGCCCTGGAAAGTCACCGGGCCTTTTCATAAAAAAAATAAGACCCAGAAATATCCCCCGTTCCGAGACAATAGCACATCATTTAGATTGAGTAAATGAAATAGCAATAATTCCTACTCACTTTCTTCTTTTGGATTTCCGTCCTGCTGAACGTGTAGGTCTCTTCTTAGCAGTACTGGAACATTTCGTGGGCGCTTCTTGGTGGGGTTTTCAGCCATGCCATTTGCTGGAAACGGATATGATGTAGTCGCCGTCGGTGGCCCCGTATAAACAGAAAATATTTAGTTGAATCATTGGTAGAAAAAAATAAATACAAATGAAGAATACATTTTATAAATCGTCGAAAAAAGAAACACGATGTGTACGTGAATCGATTTCCCCCCCCACCCCTATTGAATGTAGTTTGTGGTGTTCACACATTAGAAAAATGATCTCTTAAATGAGACATCAGAAGTGCACTCAGTGTCCCAGCGCTTTTCTGTTGCTTGGTTTGGAATGTGCATTCACAGATCTGTATTGGCTCAGCTGTTGCGCAGCTCTCTTCTTATACGGTAGCAGGTTTCTGTTGTAGCATTTGCTTTGGGCTCTTGCGTGTTTGCACCCATCTGTCACCAAAAATAGAACGGCTACATTGCATTGTCACTTTCCAAGATAGATTTTTGCCAACAATATGAACAAGAAAGATATATAACCTTCAGTTTGATATCAGACTGTGAATATAGTTGTTTCCATTTCATGTGAACTACATTTATTTTTGTTCATTCATGTGTGTGTGTGTGTGTGTGTGTGTGTGTGTGTGTGTGTGTGTCCTGTGTACTTGGTGTGTGTAATCTCCAGGTGTCCAAGAGGCTGACTCCCAGGGTAAGAGTTGTAGACTCATCAGCTTGTCTTCTGATAAACACCTCTTTCCTGTTATGCAGCAACATTTTTGTCTCTTGACATTTGAAAAAAAGTGTCATGTTTGGGCGCCCGGATAGCTCAATTGGTAGAGCGGGCGCCCATATATAGAGGTTTACTCCTCGACGCAGCGGGCCCAGGTTTGACTCCGACCTGCGGCCCTTTGCTGCATGTAATTTCCTCCCCCACCCCCCTCTCCCCTTTCATGTCTTCAGCTGTCCTGTTAAAAATAAAGGCCTAAAAATGCCCCAAAAATAATCTTAAAAAATAGGCACTCAAATAATAATCCTTATGCCTGGACTGGTTTTTATTGATAGAACTAACGGGGTGGACATTTTTTTTTAGCTAAGTTAGCCTTAGGCTTTGGGCATTTTAGGCCTTTATTTCCAACAGGACAGCTTAGACTTGGAAGGGGAGAGAGAGGGGGGAATGACATGCAGCAAAGGGCCGGAGTTGAACCCGCGGCCGCTGCATCGAGGACTGAGCCTCTTTATATGAGAGAGAAAAAAGACGTGGTGAAAGTTTATGTTCACCCTACTTTGAGTTCCCTCCAAAAATATGTTGTTGCTTCCTGAAGATGGAATCTGGAATTGCAGTCTCTTTTTTTTTTTTGGGAGAGGGGGGGGATAGGGGGGGTGATAAACTACAAACTTCAGGAAAAAAGGACACACGGTAAAAAAAACAATTACAGATTTGATTGAGTATTATATAATTGTATGGATTAGTGTTCTTGTAGACGTTGATTACTTTGCACTGGGGACTTTATAAAAACAAACAGGAACATGGACCAAAACCTTAACTAATGTGCTTTATTCTGGGCTTATGTGATGAAGAAGACCTTAATCTACAGTATAATTCAAGCCATATTCATATTTGTTATAGTATAGTAAATAGTTGACGCATTTTAAAAGAAAATAGGAAGTAAATCATGGGGACAGAATTGTTGTTGCATAACAGGAATGATCCAAATGCTATACATTTCAGACCTAGACACACACTTTAAGAAATATCAGTGTATTAACAGTTCTATGACTGTATGTTGGAACAGAAATGCCGGCGTAGTGTCCAGTGTTTGCATACTGTAATATTTCTCCAGAAATAGTATGCAATTCACATACTATTGGTTTCATACTAAGATTTCAGACAAAACTCTCACATACTGTTTTGGCCTACTGTTTTTCGGGAAATGATATCTGCTGCATTCGAACACCTGCATGCGTAAATACCAAACCTATCACCTACTAGATAGCATGTTACGCAACCTTTGTCTTCTTCAACATTGGAATGTGCAGGGGCTGTTTGGTGCAGAGTCGACAGGATGTGACTGTGTGTGGGAGGTGTCTGAACATGTCTGCAGATCATAACCACAGGCTCACCATCAGCACTTCCTCCATCGTAGCTACTGTACACTTCATCTCTGCCTCTCCCAGCTCAGTCTGCTTCCTCTTTTCTGTCTCTGCACCTTTCTTCATGCTTCTTCTTTGTCCTTTACCCCTTCATACTACATACACTCACATGTCTCTCTTCTACTGAGGCTTTATTAGTTCCTAGCAGTGAATTGGAACTCCTATAACAAAAGAGTTTGGGGTTTTTTCTGCAGTGGGTGGATCACTTAAATCTTCCCTGTAAGACCCTGACTGCCACACTGTGTTGGTCAGTTGTCCACTTAGGTTTGGACTGAGATGTCTCAGCAACTTTTGGATGGATTGTCATGAAATGTGATTCAGACCTAACTCTGACCTTTCCTCTAGCACCATCATCAGCTCACACTTTCAATTTGTCCAAGACTTTATTACTAAATACCTGAAAACTAAATGGCATTCCACTTTTTGTTTAATGCTAACTAGCAAAGCATATTAGCTAACTTTGCTAAGATGAAGAACATGGTAAACGCCAGCATCAACACAGTCCCGGTTTCTCGGTCATTGTAACGTTTTGTGTCCCATTCAGTCAGTCTCAGTGGAAATCCCTTGCCCCATGTAGCCTTACATATTTAAATAACCTCTAATAAATGATCAGTATCAGCTGATACCCTGGGTTGAGGTAACTGAATTGGTATTATGTTGGAGATTTGAGTGAGTTCTAAATGTAACTTGATAAAGTTACATTTAGGACTTTAGGTACCCTGCCCTGTGAAACAGGCCCATGGCAATGCAAGACTACATAGATGCATAAATATATATATACACACACACACACATACATAGGTATGATTAAACTTATTACCAGCCGTAACAGCATCGTTGGTGTAACGTGTGTGTGTGTGTGTGTGTGTGTGTGTGTGTGTCATCATGGTAACATGTACTGTAGCAGTAACTAACAGAGTGGTTTTGAGTACTTTGTCAGGTGTTTATATGTCTGACTCTGTCTGTCTGTGTGACTCTCTGCCTGTCTGTCTGTTTGCCTGTCTAACTTTCTGTCTGTCTGACTCTTTGTCTGTCTATCTGACTCTCTGTCTCTGTCTGACTCTTTGTCTGTCTGACTCTCTGTCTGTCTGTCTGTATGTCTGATTCTCTGTCTGTCTGTCTGACTCTCTGTCTGTCTGTCTGACTCTCTGTCTGTCTTTCTGACTCTCTGTCTGTCTGTCTGACTCTCTGTCTGTCTTTCTGACTCTCTGTCTGTCTTTCTGACTCTCTGTCTGTCTGTCTGACTCTCTGTCTGTCTTTCTGACTCTCTGTCTGTCTGTCTGTCTGTCTGTCTGACTCTCTGTCTGTATATCTGACTCTGTCTGTCTGACTCTCTGTCTGTCTGTCTGACTCTCTGTCTGTCTGTCTGTATGACTCTGTCTGTCTGTCTGTCTGACTCTCTGTCTGTCTGTCTGTCTGACTCTGTCGGTCTGTCTCTCTGTCTGTCTGTCTGACTCTGTCTGTCTGACTGTGTCTGTCTGTGGACAGATTTTGTTTGTGCGATAGCTTCACAGCTGTGAAAGATGCAGTCACGAAACTTTACAGGTGTGTAGTTGAGATCTAAACAAGGGCAGAGGTTGAACGTTTGGTGTTGTGGCTGGTGTGATCCCATCACAAGATGGTCTCTTGTCTTGAAACTCTCATGGACTTTAGCCAGCCAACACACTTTGGATATATAATAATGTGAATGCAGAATATGTACAGTGTTTACATTTGGTGTGTAGGCTCTGACCTACAAGGAAACACCAGGCTCAGCAATAACAGTATCCTACATATAGAATGATGTCTTTTTACTGTATAATGTCTCTTTTTCTCTCTCTCTCTTTTTTTTTCTTTCTCTGTCTCTGACTTTCTCCATGCTGGCTCACCCCGGCAGCAAGATTCACAAGATGAAGGTCTTTGTTACAATGGAGAAAGTGATTCTGAGCATCCTTCCAATGCTTTGGCAAGTCTCTCTGTCTCTCTCTGTCTCTCAGCCTGTCTGTCTCGATCTGTCTGTCTCTGTCTGTCTGTCTGTCCCTTCCTTTCCTCCCTCTCTGTCCTGGTCTGCATGCCTCATCCTGCTGCTCTTCTCGGTCTGTCTCATCTCCCTTCGGTGATGTTGTCCTGAGGAATGACTGCAAATAACAAACGCAGCGTACACGTTTGGAATTTGAAAGACGTGTGTTAATCAGACAGGGAGGGTCTATTGAAAGATGCTGTTGATTTGCATTGTGGGAAGTATAGTGTTTCCACTTAATGTCCTGGCTGGCATACATTTTATTTCATTGCTGTAGCGATATTATAGTAATATAATTCACAGCACCGCTGCTGGACACATTTTGAGTGTTGAATAGTTAACCTCCTGTTACATCTCCAGTGTTAATCCATATGTGTGAATGTCCAATTTGTTGTCTCATCACACTTGAAAGGGCATGGTTCATTTCTTTGTCTGTGACGGCAGCATGCTACTCTCATTAACAGTGTGTGTGTGTGTTGGGTTAGCTTGCAGCAGAGGTCATCTGAATACGGTTCCAGAGAGAAAACCCTTCAAGAAAAACCAGCGGAAACTTCCCGCAGCCATTTATTTAGTCTGCAGTGGTGATCGCTGTCTACTTCTCAGTCCAACCTCCTCATCAGCAACATGTTCAGTAATACTCTGTTAGGTGTCAGTGGTGCATGCTGGGTATTGTGGTCCTGCTGACTGCTCTGTGTTTGTGTACAGAACCTTCCAGCTTTGAGATACGGGGCGCAGGTCACAATGTTCCAGAACCAGGTTCCTTTGCTACCAGGAGAGTCCGTCCAGACTACAGGTACAGTAACCTCACCCCTGTGTCCATATCCATCATGTGTTTCATGTAGGAGTGTCATGTATGTAGGGGTGTCAAATTCTTTTCAAAATTTATGATTTCGAAAATTGATTGAAATGAGTCTATCGAAATCAAAAGCAGCGATTCCCCCAGTATGTTCTTCTCTTTCCACCCCCGCCTACTTGCAAACGTCCAAGAAAAAGAAAAACAACCACAGACAGAGTGTAGCTTACCCGCTGGGAGCATGCAGCTAAAGACACAGGGTAACATTAGCTTACCAGTAGCCTGCAGCTGCTCTTTCCCAGACACCATGGCCACTGTGGGAGTCGGAGATAACGAAGAAACAACAGAACTGGTGACAACATTTTGCCTTCCACGTGAGTGAATTATGGTAACAAACAAGAGGTGAAGCATGTGGGCTCTGACGGGACTCCATGGTGCCTTCAGGTGCACCTCGTTAAACTAATGGTGCAGTCAATTGCACCTTGTAAACTCTGAGAACCTCAAACTGTTGTTGCAAAGTACCCTTTTCTATCTGGTGGCTCCTTTTGTAGCATTGCCGTCACTGCTGAAGAACAATTTAAATCAGAAATTGTATCAAATCGTGACCTTAAAATCAAAAGACTAAATAAATCGTGGATTTGGAGACTCGTGACACCCCTAGTATTATGTAGTAGGCAATATTTCTTTAAAACATCACAGTTAATTTTTCACCTGCCTGATTAATTTGTGTGTGTGTGTGTGTGTGTGTGTGTGTGTGTGTGTGTGTGCGCGCAGTCAAGGATGTGATGTATATCTGTCCATTCAGCGGTCTGGTTAATGGAACCCTGACCATCACAGACTACAAACTCTACTTCACCAGTGCGGAACGGGTACGATCACAGGACCGTTGTTCCTCAGTGCAGTACTGTGTGTGTATTTGTAGCTGTGTGTTAATGTTAGTCTGTGTGAGGGTTATTATAGTAAATGAAAAATGAAAATAAGCAGTGAAAAATAATTTTAGTAAACTGAAACTAAATAAAAAATAAAATATTAAGAAAAAATACATCTAAACTGAAACTATATTATCAGGTTCAAAAAATAATAAAAATGAACACAAATCATTTTAGGTTTAGTTTTTTTTTCACAGAAACTGAACGGAGTTGACATTGACATTCCAGGAGATGGCGCTGTGCTGTAATTACTTCACATCTGACCCTAAATTAGCACAAAGATTAAACATTAAATAGCTCTCTATCCCTGTATTCTGTGTGGATGTCTAGCTACATACTTCTGAGACATTATCTGGCCCTAACAAAAACAAACTAAAACTGTACTGTTAAAATTAAGACTAGATATATAAAAACGAAAACCTTTCTGAACAACTGAAACTAAACTAAAACTACTACAAACACACATCTGAAAAACAAATTGAATTCAACTGTAACAACCTTGTTCTGTGTGTAGCGGTTGTGTACTCTCATGCGTTTTGTATATCAATGAAAGATGTACACTTCCAACCAGCCGTTTATTACTTGGTACGTAACACAGGATAACAGTTACAGTAGTTTGTCACAGCCAGTCTCACAAGGAATGTTAAAACAAATAAGAATGTATTGAATTTAAGTTCAAATGAAGCCAGCAAAAACACAATACATGTTGACAATAAAGTAACAGAAAAACACCATTTAAAACCATGAAAGGAACGAAATTGACATACTGCATTCATTCAAGTAACTGAAAGCTAAAGATATAAATACAAAACACACTTTTCCCCAGGTCTCCATTGCAACCACTTTTACTTGTACAATAAATCTCCGGGAAAATAAACTAAATCCAAACAAGATAGAAAAAGCAGTATAAAACGAGACAGTTGACAGTATAAAACATGTACTGACTGATAGTAAATCATATAAAATGCCAATTGAAATGAATACACAGTGACAGTGATGGCAAGTGAAGTCATTGACTCCGCTCCATGTGCACATGCAGGAGTCTCCGTTCGTTCTGGATGTGAACCTGGGAGTGATCAGCAGACTGGAGACCATCAGTGTTCCCAACCAGGGAGAGAACACCAAAGGCCTGGAGCTGGTCTGCAAGGTAGCGGAGAGCCCACCGACCCTTTGAGCTATTAAGGTCCTTGCACACCGAGTCCAAAATTTTTGCATGCGTTTTTGTTCGTATCTGTCTTCCCCAAAATTCGCCACGCACAGAAACCTTGCACGCTGAGTCCGACGCGTATTAAAGGTCCAATGTGTGGGAATTTCTCCCATCTAGCGTTGAGATCATATATCGACTCTCTCGCGCCACGCAGTTCAAAGTCAGATTGCAGCTACGGTAGCCTTCACGCTTCAAAAAGCCAAGACGTCATCCAGCTTTCCCTCCGGCGATCAGGTCCGTTCGTTTAATTTTCTTTTTCTGGGCGAAGAAGAAGACTCCTGTTCCTGAAATTTGGATTTTGAATACGTGTGGTCCTCCATGTTTCCTTCTTCAGACTTGCCGGGGCCGGGAAGCTACGATACCCATTAGCAGCATTAGCAGCAGCTGTGAGTTTATAATGTGACAGCGAAAACACGAAAGGCGGAGCAGTATGTCCTGTATGTCCCTTAACCAGATAACGTATCTCAAGATGGAGCATGAATATGGAGCGTCTACCCCAGTTTCAGTTTCAAGCCAAAAGGAATACTTGGAATTGATGGTGGTGGTAAATATTCATGATAAAGGACAAGTTTGTGAACGGGCAACACAGATTTTGTTAATGAACAACTAAAAACGTTACACACTGGACCTTTAAATCATCCGTTGCGAAAATTTTCGCAAATACAATATGGGATGCTGCTGTCGCTCTGCCTCTCCCTCCTCCCTCACTTCATCCCTCGCGTCTCTCCCTTGACAGTACCTCTCTGCCTGTCCTCTCTGCATGCGTCTTCTTGCGTTTGGCGCCGCGGCTGCCTGAAACAGTTGCTGCCCTCTCTCTCTCTGTCTCCATCACTACTACAATTTATTTTATTAACATTCAAACGTTTCTGACCTTAATTTCGGGACCTTAAGTAACACTGACAGTAGATTGATGCTCTGATATCCTCCCTTCGTCAGGACATGAGGAGTCCCAGGTTTGCCTATAAGACAGAGGAGAGCCACCCGGACGTGGTGGAGCTGCTGGACAAATACGCCTTCCCCCTCTCACACAGCCTGGTCAGTGTCACTCACATGTTTAGTTTATTTCGATCACATAGATACACAATATCACATACATAACATAAATGGTAAAATAGGTGTAAGTTGGAGCATTACACCTACCATTTTTACATTCTATTTGATTCATACGTAGTTCTTAGGTTCCTCAGAATCTTATCAATCTTATGAAATGTACTATTATTACATTCTGTATGTTATATACTGTACATATTGCATATTAACACACGTCTTCATTAATATCGGTTACATATGACATGTTTGGGACTGCAAGGCCTCCACACAATGTACAATGTATTGGTGTGACCAGAGCAGTGGTGGAAGACGTATTCAGTTTTTTTTTTTTTTTTACTCTATGGGTAATTACGATTTATTTTTTTTATTTTTTCATCCTGGACCCTATTGTCTCATGTTTTTGAGTGTAAGTGATTGATGGGAACAACAATCTTTGAAATTGGTCCAGTATTAAGCGAGACCCCTCACATCCTGGTCACAAAACTGTTCACCCTCCTTCCCTCTGGTAGGAGACACAGGGCACTGTTCGCCAAAACCAGCTGACAGAGACAGCTTCTTTCCCCAAGCAGCTCTGTTGAACACTCAGATATAGCCCCCACCCTTACACTGAACAAAGTCAATCATCACTGTTCTGCTCATCTACCTCATGTATATTTCAATCTTCAAATTACAATACTGTTATTAATATATTACTATTGCACCGAACTACCTTGCACTATATTTATATTTAAATCTTAAATCGTAGACATTGCACTATTCCTTCCCTCTCTTTAATTGTTATTGTATATTTTTTGTAAATTCTATTGTTATACTGTATACTTAACAGTATTTGTTTATATATATATTTCTTACTGTCCGTTCTGTTTTTATTCTTTATATGTTAAGTGAGTGTTGTACTTTGAGAGCAAAGATGACCTGAGTCAAATTCCTTGTTTGTTTATGCAAACCTGGCCAATAAAGCTGATTCTGATTATACATATTCTGAGAACACTGTGACCAACATGGTCGCAGCCGGGCTGCAATGTAACCCTATGGGGCAAATTTGCATGGTCAATTTGGTCCACTACAAGTTATGTTTTTTGGCACTGACAGGCTCATATTATTATTCTAAGTGTCTGACAATATTATGGAAAGGATCCATACAGAGATAGACCTTTAAAACCTCTTTGAGACCTTTCTGTTTAACCAGAAACGGCTCTGAAGTCGCTAGCGCTAAACCCACCAGACTCCATTTAAAAAATCAATACTTTTAGTGTATAGAGCCAACATATTTTCACATGTAAATCGGTAAACTATGTGTTTATTTCAACCAAAACTAGAGTTGTGATGGTTGAAAAAGTGGAAAGAAGACCCAACAGGGCTTATCATAGTTTTATTTAGTTTCTGTCGACTTTGACTGAAGTGTATTTTACGATGCTTAAATGGCTGTTTATTTACATGGAGTCTGGTGGGTTTAGCGAACGCAATTTCATGGATGTTTTCATGTTTAAAAAAGGATCTTACTCTTTAACAGAAAGGTCAACCTCCTTAGAAATCCTTTCCATAATGTTGTCAGACACTTAGAATATTAATCTGAGTCTGTCAGCGGCAAAACGAGCACTTTTGTAAACGTAAATACAAGCTGCACAGTTGCCCTATTAACTTACATTGTAGCTTGTTTCGCTGACTGCCGACTGCAGCGATCTCGGTTCCTACTGGACCAATGTCAAAGATTGTTGTTTCCATCAGACACAAAAACATAGGAAAATAGGGTCTAGGTTGAAAAAACACAGAAGTTACCCTTTAAGTAAAAGTAGTAATACTACAGCGTAGATATGCTGTGTAAAAGTCCTGCATTCAAAATCTTACTTAAAAAGCATTACAAGCAAGTAACTTGTCAAATAAATGAAGTGGAGGGAAAAGTACAATATTTCTCAATGGGATGTAGTGGAGTAGAAGTATGATGTATAAATTGTATCAGTAGTGTAAATCTGATGTATTTTAAGAAAACCTTTCATAAAGTGAACTACAGTTTGTAAACAGCATGTAAATGTAGCAGTGGCTGCATGCTAACATGCGTCCTGTGTCGCCCGCTGGCAGCCCCTGTTTGCCTTCCTTTACAAGGAGCAGTTTCCTGTGAACGGCTGGAAGGTGTACGACCCAACAGCAGAGTACAGACGCCAGGTAACTGCACCTACACACCCATCCTTCTCTCACACACACGTGAAGTCTGACAGGCTCTAACGGGCCGGCTTACATTGCACGCTTAACGTATGCGGAGCGAATGCTCCAACACTATGCTTCCACTATAATCAATGTAGTGCTCTACATCTACTAATCTAGGGATTGACCGATACTGGTTTATCAAGGCCGAAAGCGATTATTAGTAGTTACCATTAACCGATATTTGAGTCAGATGGTGTTGTGGGCGGGACATTAAGTCAGACTCAGTGGTGAGTGAAACCAAAGCAGAGGGTCAGACACAGAGCTGTAGCCGAGCCAAAGTAGACACTTTTTAATGAATTAACTTTATTGGTTATCAGGCAAATAAAACGCAGATAAACTTGGCAAACTGCCAAAAAACTGGCCTGATAATTGGTCTATCCATAGTGTGTATGCACTTTGGAAATCTGCTCTACAAACGTAAAAATACAAAGTCTTCTAATTAGATTTTTTACGCGAGGTGTGTGTGGCCCTTTTACACAGAAATGGATCATAAAGTGTCTATATTTCTTTTAAGTGAAACTACCGATCTACAGGAAATGACGTAATGACTGTCAATGAACGTATTGCAGTTTGGTTTTGAGAGTTTCTATTTTTATTTCTTGTTTCCTGTCACCTGCGTCGTTTCACAATAGCTGACAGTAGATTGGCGTTTTACAGCTGTGCCGGGTCCAAAAACAATCGCAAAGAAAAGCCCACCGTCTCGCCTGTGACTCACACAATCTTACTGTGTGTGTGTGTGTGTGTGTGTGTGTGTGTGTGTGTGTGTGTGTGTGTGTGTGTGTGCGCGCTGCAGGTTCAGCCAGTTACGTGTGCAGTGTAGCCAAAGCGTTGGTCTGATAAAGGCTCCAATGACAAAACCATGTAACTGTATTGACATTGATCTATTGACAGCATGTTGTTGCTATGATCATGATGGCATTTGACTGTGTCACGTTTTCCTGAGTTTAGGAGAATGTTTTACAGATTTGTACTGTGTAACTTTATATATACACTTCAATAATTCCATCAGTAAATATATGTGTTAAACTCACCTCCTGTTGTTCTCACCTTCTCTTTTTGTAACACAAATACAGTTTCATTATTATTATTTAATTACAGTTCCACTCTGCCATTTCTTTTGGTAACTGCTGTTAAGTTACTGTGAATGAAACTCAACCCTTTCCTGCAAAAGGAAGTGTGGAGTTTGATTGACGGTAGCTTAACAGTGATAGACAGACAGACAGACAGACAGACAGACATACATACATAATGGACTAATGACTGTGCTGTTGTACGGATGAAAGCCAGTGCTCTGGAATACACATGAATATAAATGAATCCCACAACAACCCTCTGGCTCCACAGGAAACCCTGTATAGTAATATTGTATGGAATACTCGTCTAATGGTTTCTTCCATGTGCTTGGATGTGTTTTGCCAGGGCCTCCCTAATGAGAGCTGGACCATCAGCAAGATGAACAGCACCTATGAGCTGTGTGACACCTATCCCTCCACTCTGGTCATCCCCACCAACATTACAGAAGAAGACATCAAACGGGTGGCTGTGTTTCGAGCCAAGCACCGCATCCCGGTCAGTCTGAGAAGCACATACCGTACAGTAGGGTTGGGTTCCGAACTCTGTACTTTTATTGTGTACCTGACCGGATTACGTCGGTACTACCGAGGACCGAGTCACATAAAATCAAACGGGTCCAAATCTCGGTACCTGAGCTGTGGTTGTAGCTGTATTTCTGTCCTCACTGACACCGACACACACACGGAGCAAACTCGAGAAAACTACGTTGTTTCTGCAGCGGTTGCAAATGTAGTTACAGTTTTCAAATGTCACGCAGACATCGTTCGCTGCAATATGATATTAATGGCGAGACAAAAGCGGTCGCGGCACTGTTAACGTTACACTTCCTCTGAGACAAGCAGGCACAACAGTGGTTTCTATGCCCTGGTGACTGACTGACAGGCAAGTCTAGTTTATATTTAGCACATCTCAGCAACAAGGCAATTCAAAGTGATTTACATAAAACATTACAGAGCAATAAAAAACGGTCATGAAAATAAAACATAATAGAATAATATACAAATACAAGAATAAAAGTTAAAGTGAGTAAGAAATGAATAATTATTTGATTTAATAGGTTGTAGTGACGGATTTGTAAATAGGATAAATAGGTTTGGAATTATTTTTACAACTGAAATTTTTTTTTTGTCATTACAGAGGGAAAGTAAGTTTGTTATAGCAACAAAAGCCATATTCGGCTGCTTTTTGGAACCAAAACGCTGCCAGCTTCTTTTTTTTTAAACTACAAAAGCTCCCTAGTCAACTTTTTCTTGTCAAAAGAGACACCAAGTGTGAACATGGCCTAAATCCTTCTTGCCTCGTGATTGGTCTGGCGGGTGTATGAGTCCACCAGATCACTACTGCACAGACTCTGGCTCCAAAATTACAAGATGGTAGCACCCGTAATTCCGAAATAATTTGGCTTCACTTTTGAACAGTGGGAGGAAGTGGAGACGCGTCGTCCATCTTTATGTCTATGGTTAATAGTACCATAGTTTGGGGCAAGTATTGTAGCTATATTATTTGCTAATGTGTGTAAGAATGTATGACACTGTATCTCAATCTGTTTGTGTATATTCAGATTTATGAATGTGTAAAAATAAATGAATTATTTTGTGCCTGAAAGTTGTTGGGTTTTTGGGTTCACAACAGTTTACAAATATTAAGTTACATTTTTGCGTGCGTGTGTGATTGAGTCAGAATAATCTGCAGTGTTTGTTCAGGATATTAAAGCGACATGTTGACATGTGTTCAGTCCTCCTGGTCCTGAACTGACCCTGCTCTTCCTGTAGGTCCTGTCCTGGATTCACCCAGAGTCTCAGGCAACCATCGTACGCTGCAGCCAGCCTCTAGTCGGCCCTTCAGACCGACGCTGTAAAGAGGACGAACGCTACCTCCAAATCATCATGGACGCCAACGCTCAGTCCCACAAGCTGACCATCTTCGACGCCCGGCAGAGCAGTGTAGCATTCACCAACAAGGTGCAGCACACTTCCTGTTTTCTCTCCCTCTCTCCTCACCTTGGTGTTACACGTTGACTGATTTTGTTCCCTTTCTCCTTGCAATCCCTTCCGCCTCTGCTGCCTCCACCACATGCAGGCAAAGGATGGAGGGTACGAAAGTGAGAGCTTCTACCAAAACGTGGAGCTGAACTTCCTGGAAATCCCCAACATCCACGTGATGAGGGAGTCTCTGAGGAAGATGAAGGACGTGGTTTATCCCACCATAGATGAAGCCCACTGGCACTCCGCTATCGACCAGACACACTGGCTGGAGTACATACGGGTAACTCACAGAATAAAGGATAATCATTTTTTTTAACAACATAGAAAATCCCCAGGGTTGTTTTATTGCCTTAAAATGAGTAAACTATTAAAGGGTAATTTTGGTATTTTTCAACCTGCACCCTATTTTACCATGCATTGGTGTTAAAGTGATAAAAAAAACTCTTTGAGAAACGGGCTGCAACGTAATCCTATAGGACAAATGTGCACTGTCAATTTCTGTCCACTAAAAAATGCTGTTTTTTGCTTGAGATTATTATTCTAAGTGTCTGACAACATTATGGAAAAGATCCCTACAGAAATAGAGCTTTTTTAAAAGAGTAAGATCATTTGTGTTTAACCAAAAATAACCTGGAAATCGCCATCGCTAAACCCACCAGACTCCATTTAAATAATCAGTACTTTTAGCGCGTATAGAGCCAACATATTTCCACATGTTAATGGGTGAATTATAAGGGTTCATTTCAACCAAACCAGAGTGGTGATTGTTGGAACAGCGGAAAGACGAACCACGACTGCTGTTGATTTTCTGAACATAGTCATACTGAGAAATACAGAGAGAGTTGTGTGGAGCTGACAGTCTTACGATTATTATTAGTCTAATTAGCTTTGTAGCAACTCATTTGGCAATGGCTTGAATGTAACGGACGTTACACACTAAAGCTTCAATACTGGTTAAATTTCAAAGAATCGTTGTACCCATCAGTCACTTAGACACAAAAACATGGTAAAATAGGGTCCGATACCGAAGTTACCCTTTAACTGCAAAGGGTGTATCATTAATATACTGTACTGGCAGTACACTCATGTGTAAGTGTTGTGTGTAGCTGTTATTAGCAGGAGCAGCAAAGATAGCTGATAAGCTGGAGTCTGGAAAGACGTCGGTGGTGATTCACTGCAGCGACGGCTGGGACCGCACCGCTCAGCTCAGCTCTCTGGCCATGCTGATGCTGGACAGTCACTACCGCACGCTCCGAGGATTCCAGGTCAGTCACCGCATCACAATAACTACATTGGAATGCACACAATATTCCAGTTTTTGTGTTTATTCCGATTAAGCTGTTAATGAAAATGAATATTCCACTAATATTCCCGTTTGCATGCAGCCATGCAAACCAAATTTGAAATGGAAGTCTTTCATAATGTTTAAAAGTAGGTGTGCTTCTCCTTCTTTTCTTTTGGCAATGCATCTCTTCTCTACCGCAGCGCTGCAAACTGTCGGCTGCTTGGTTTTGTGTACAGCAACCATAGCAACGCACAGACCTGGCCGTAAACAGGCAAGAGGCTGTAAACTGTCACAAACTGTGGTAAAAAACCCAGATTGAGACGCAGATTCCGAATGCGCTGTATACATGTCCAAAGAATGCTTCTAAAACCTAAATAATACTGGAATATCCCACATTTCTTAGTCAGAAAATGTTATATTCAGAAAAAGGTGTCATATTTAGAATATCCAAACTGAATATGCTGTTTTCACGACCCATATCAAATTTGGAATATTGTCATATTAGGAATAATAGTGGAATATTAGTGTGCATGTAAACAACTATGTCAACTAAAGTATGTATTGTAGTCTTTATCTGTACAGTAGAATAATATAGTGTGTGTGTGTGTGTGTGTTTGCAGGTTCTGGTGGAGAAGGAGTGGATAAGTTTTGGACACAAGTTTGCTGCTGTAAGGAACAGGGAGTTATTCTGATGATATCATCATTACATCATCCTTAAAGGTCCAATATGTAATACTGACAGCTAGTGTTAAAAATAGTTACTGCAGTACAAATTCAAAACACTGGAGAGAGTCGTCTCCCCCGCCCCCTCCTGCCCAGACTCAAAGTTCACGGAGGTTGCCAGGCTGAGACAATGTTCAACAACAATATTAGACAGCGGAGTAGCTAACGTTGGATGCTAGCTATATTGACAGTCATTAAAGCCCGTGCTCACGCGGAGCTCTGTACCCGACTGACAGGCACACTTTTTCAGCCTCCTACCATTACGGTAGGAGGCCGGGTCGAGAGACATGAAGATAGCTGTTGTTATCAATGCTCAAAACACATCGCCTACATATTGTAGTATCACATTACCGGTGGTAGAAGAAGTATTCAGAACCTTTATATATTTATCCTTTATCCAGTAAAAGTACTTATATCACACTGTAAAAAATACTCTGTTACAAATACACGTCCTGCATTGAAAATGTTACTTAAGTAAAAGTATGTAAGTATCATCAGGAAAATGTACTTTATAGTATTCAAAGTAAAAGTACTCAATGCAGAAAAATCCCAATTTTAGAAACTGGAAAGGATCCAAACAGTTGTGTGTTTAATGGTCTAATCATCTCAGCTGGACTTGTAGGCTGTTATATTGTTGGCTAGTTTACTTTAGAATAAAACATCAGATTTTATAAACTACATGTGTTTTGTGTGCAAACATCTTAATCTGTAAAGTAACTAAAGCTGTCAGATGAATGTAGTGGAGTAAAAAGTACAATATTTCTCTCTGAAATGTAGCGGAGTAGAAGGAGAAAGTGGCATGAAAAGAAAAGACTCAAGTAAAATACAAGTACCTCAACATTTGTACTTACATTCCACCACTGCACATTACAGCCACGCTTATGTGCTTGTCTTCGTGTTGAATAAATATTACACGCATATAAAACCTGATGTCCATAGTCCGTTCCATGTCTATTGATAGTATTGCTCTGTGTGTTGCAGCGCGTTGGTCACGGCGACGAGAACCACGCTAACTCCGAGCGCTCGCCTCTCTTCGTCCAGTTCATCGACTGCGTCTGGCAGATGACTCGACAGGTAAGTCTCCGTCCAACTACTACGAACCCAGGACATGTCCTGACAGACCTGAGTATATGTGTTACTACCATAGATTGTAAAGACATAATGGACGAAGCTTCCGGGCCTGAAAAGTGAAGCCAATGCGAAAGTGCCTTAAAGCTGTTTCTATAGAAGTGTATGGGAAAATGACCGTCCTCCTTACTTTAATTTATTAACCTCAGTAAACATTTTCAAAATGGGTTTATGGTCTCGATCGCTACCCTCAAGTCTTCTTCAATACAGCATGAATCAAGGACAGAGGCTTAGCGATGCGTATCCATGGCCCTGTGTACATTAAAGGTGTAAAGCTGTAGGTAGGATTGCGAAGGTCCAGGACTTAGCCAACATTTTTTAACATCGACAACTTCTCAGTCCCTCCCCCCTTTCTGCTAAAGCCCAAAACGGTCTCCTAAGCCCCTCCCCCCACAACGGAGAATGAATGCGTGTGCATGAGCAGTGATTGACACTCAGTTAGACACCCCCCCCGGCCCTGATTGGTGCATCTGAACAGGGAGCTGTGGATTTTTGCAAATCTCACTCCAGGCTGTAGGTGGAGCCAGAGGAGCTGGATTCTTTTCTAAATGACCTGCTTCATGTAGTTCTACTGGAACATTGGGTCAGTTTCAGCAAATATGACAGAAAGGGAGTTTTTTCTTCTTAAACGTTGGCCCTCTCACTATGTGTTTTCACTTCATTGAAGTTAATTGGAACATTCAGTTGCGTAAAAATGTCTTGTTCAGCATTCAGCCAACCAAGCTAGCTAGCTACCACTTAGGGCTGGACGATATGGAGAAGCTCCGATATCACGATATTCTAGACCAAATACATCGATATTTCGACGATATTGTAGGGTTGACAAATGGTGCTTTCACAAAATATTTTTTACAATGAGATTCTAGATAAATAATCATCAATAATGTGGTAAACAAGTTTCAAGTGAAATTATAGAAAAAAAAGAAATAACTTTTTATCAAAAGTAATTTTATGATATCAAATGCACTTATTATACTTACTTCAGTAGTTGTTAGTCTGTGGTGGTTACTCATTTTCATGAAGCAGCACACAAAAATACACATTGATATGCTCAGCCAAGTAGAATGAGCCTGTTCATGTGCACAGGGGCTCAGTGGTAGACATTTAGAAGCTTTCCACTCGTTGCTCCTCATCACTTCTGTTTCCTTCTGACTGCAGTTCCCAGCAGCCTTTGAGTTCAACGAGCTGTTTCTGATCACAGTACTGGACCACCTCTACAGCTGTCTGTTTGGTACATTCCTGTATAACAGTGAGCAGGAGAGGGCGGCCAAGGTACGTGCCATCCTTCTGTTAACGGGGGTTGTGGTTGTGCGGAGGCTCCACGCAGAGCTTTCTCCGTAGCCTACGTAAGGTGGCCTGAAGTTGATACTTGTGCGTTGGTGTGTGCGTCGATCTCTTTAAGACAATAGTAGGGTCCCTATCGCCACATACCTACATATGTACCAACGGTGTCCATTTAACGCAGAAGCATAATTAAATGGACACGTCACTCGGCCGTGGCTTGGTAGCTCCCGTCACTCTCTCACTCGCTCTACCACACACTCGCCACGCACACACTCATGCCGGCCCTGCTGTTCTCTTAAAGAGATCAGCGCTGACTACAACGCACAAGTATAAAGTTAAGGCCACTTACGTAGGCTACGGAGAAAGCTCTGCGTGGAGCCTCTGCAGAAGCATAAATCAGCCTGTAAGGCGTCTGTATGAGCCATGTCCCATTAACCTCTCCCCGTGTCCTGTGTAGGAGGTGCAGACCCAGACTGTGTCCCTGTGGTCCTACATCAACAGGTAACATACTGACAGTTCCGCCTGGCTAAAAACCCAGTTCAGACTCAAAGATTCAAAGACCAAACCGTTTTAGAAGGTCGCAGGGAAAAGTTCCAGCGGTCTGAACCGACCCGACTCAAAGCAGCTGATGGCGTCGCTGCGACTCAGCTGGTCCAGTCTCCAGAGGCTGGTTTTAGAACGCAATAGACGTCTCCTGTTTCAACAGCCAGTAGAGGAGTCAGCTACAAACTCTAGAAATAAAATAATCCATTTCATTTTTATTTATTTTTTTAAGTTCAAGTTCAATTTATTCACAAAAGTTAAAAGACAATCATGAGACATAATGCAGATATGTGAAATGGGACACCCTGGTAAGCTTTTTAAAGCGTGTGTATAGGGGCCCAGACACTAGCAAATAATACACGTTATTAATACTCTCATATTGTTTGGATAAAAAAAGCATACATGTATTATACAATATCATTTACAACCTACAAGAAGAAGAACCTGCAATTACTCACATTACTGTGATTGAGTAGTTTTTTGTGTACTTTTTAGAGTCGTTTTTAAAATCTGTAATTTGATAAATGTTTTGTTTGCTACATTTTAAATCCCATCTGTTACTGAGTAAATGAAAAGGCTCTGGCAACGTAGTTTTGCGCCGTTGCTCTGGCAACGTATCCGTCAACAAACTCAAAAAGAAAGCGCTGTATGGCTTTATGCCCTCATCATATCGCAAAAGAAAAAAAAAAAGTAACTTAGTAACTTCTACTCTGAGTACATTTTAGGTGAGCTACTTTTTACTTTTCCTTGAGTAGATTTTTATACCGGTCATTTTACTTCAGTAAAATATCATCAAAGTAATAGAAGTTTTACTTAAGTAGACTATTTATGTACTCTTCCTACCTCTGAACAGAAGTACAAAGAGTCGTTGCTATGGAGATGATACGCCGTCTCGTCTCATTGGTGTGAACCGGCAGCTTGGCGTGGTGGCGAGTCTTTGGTCTGAACTGGGCTTTAAAGGAATACGCCGACTTATTGGGACTTTGTCTTATTCCCCGTGTCCCCCAGAGTTAGATAAGTCCATACATACCCTTCTCATCTCCGTGTGTGTTGTAACTCTGTCTGACCCCCCCACCACTAGCCTAGCTTAGCACAGATCCTGGAGGTAACCAGCTCCACCTAGCCTACTGCTCCCAATAAGTGACAAAATAACACCAACATGTTCCTATTTCCATGTTGTGATTTGTATAGTCACAGCGTGTACAAATAACAAGGTCACATGAGACACAGCCATCTTCTAATCAGTATACAAACTGGGAGCTATATTCTCAGAAAGGCGAAGCACTGCTACTTCTGCTACTTGGGCGGAGTGATTTGCTCGCAGCCCATGAGAAGCCCCGTGGTGAGGAGCAGAGAGTAACAACGGGGCTTTTCAGGTGTCGCGCTAATGACTCCGCCCAAGTAGCAGTGCTTCGCCTTCTGAGAATATAGTTCCCAGTATGTATAGGGATACTGTATAAGTCCCAATAAGTCGCTGTGTTCCTTTAAGAGTGATGGTGAGAGGAGCGCTTCTCTGACTGTTGAGTGTTGTCCCCTAACAGCCAGCCGGAGGACTTCAGCAACCCCTTCTATGTGGACTACCAGCACCATGTTCTGTATCCGCTGGTGTCCTCCAGACACCTGGAGCTGTGGACCGCCTACTATGCCCGCTGGAACCCCCGCATGAGACCCCAGGTACACGGTCGCTGATGGAGAGGGGGTGGAGGGGGTTGAAAGAAGTGGTGTAGGGACAATAGAGCAGAAGCGCTGCTGGGTCTTTGTGGTGATCTTTGGATACTTCAGGTGTACTGTGCTTATTCCGTCTTGTGAAGGGCTCATTTCACGGACACAAAATGCAAGTCTCCTTCAAAAACAATCCATCTGGCCTACATGGGTCTTCATCAGGGACCGACGACAGTTTATTGTCTGGATAATCGCTGGAACATCCAGCAGCCCTCGCCTCGCAGAACTCCGTTCACAACAACGTTCGAGCTAGCGAGCTACACGCTGAAAATGTCAAGTTTAGGAGAAGATTTGGATGGTGTAACAAGGCAGGCCTGCTTGGTTCTTTCTGGGAATGACTGTAAAGATGTACACAGAATATGTTTACCTCATTTCCTCTAACTGGGACGTTTTGGGACCGATTGGTGGGGATTTGCTATGGACAAAATGCACACGCTGATACACATGCTAATGAGGTTTAACCATGTATCACGTTACTGTGTTAACTTCATCTAATATTGGATGTGGAGTTTTTTTTATGCGAGGTGCAAATGTTCCACCAAAACAAGTTCCTTCCTGAGACTATTTAGCAGAGCTGCCATCACCGCTCATAATATAACAGCTTTTTCTTTTAAAATGACATCTTTATTCTCATAACACTACACTTTCTTTTTCTTAAAATACTAAAAAAAATACCACAATATTTCCCAAACAGTGGCCCTTAGCACTTTGTCATAAGGTTTCCCTGTTTAAAGAAAAGTAGGGCCAGTTTAAACCTGGATCTCGGTTACTGACACTGTGTGTGTGTGTGTGTGTGTGTGTGTGTGTGTGTGTGTGTGTGTTCCAGGTGCCAGTGCACCAGACGCTGAAGGAGCTGCTGATCCTGAGAGCGGAGCTGCAGCGGAGGGTGGAGGAGCTTCAGAGAGACGCCACCTCCCGCTCCCTGTCCTCCTCCTCGGAACACTCACCCTCACACTCCACAGGAACGCCCCTTCACGGCGCCGTCTGACACGCACGCGCACACACACACACAAACACACCGAGAAAAACCTGCATGCAAATGCACATAGAAACAGACAGACAGACACACACACTAATAGAAACACACGGACACACACACATACACACACAGTTTCATGCGTGTTTTAGCCCACTTACTACAAATGCTGATGTTTACAATGTGGAGGCTTTACAAAGCGATTCCTAATTTTATATTAACAATCCTAAATACAGTTTTAGCAAAGAAAAATCTCTGTTAAGTTAAAAAAAAAAAAAAAAAATTTAAATTAAGTATTAGTCTAGCCTGATGCAGCACCTGTGCTTATTATTTATATTATTTAAAAAAAAATTAAAAAAAATACTCCCAATTCGGAAAGACCAGCTTCCCCAGCACTGTGGGAATCCTCCCACTCACACTGTGTTTTTGTATGAAGAACTCTCAGGGCTCAGTTTTACCTGTAGTGTTGGAATCCAACCACTGCATGCTCCCTCCCACCTTCTCTTCCTTTCCTCTGCCAGCGATTGGAATCTTTGTTAGGAGCTCTGGCGTAGTTCTCCTCAAAGTCATAAGCAGAAAAAACTAAAAAGTGGAATAGTAATGACACAAAAGGCACTGAGGTTATCCCTCAGCTGTAAACACTGCCACCAGCGCCCTGCCTTAAGTCTAATTCATGCTTCTGCGTTTAATCGATGCCGTAGGTGCACACGTAGAGGTACGTGGCGATATGGACCCTACGCCGTAGCCTAAAGGGCACCTCTCCAAAAGAGAGAGAGAGTGTGTGTGTGTGTGTGTGTGTGGAGCTGGTCCCAGAGTGTGCGACAGTGGCGATTCATTGACTGAAAGCAGCACGTTTTTTAGAACAGTTAATTTAATTAGAGAAAATATGAAGAAGATATCTTTGTTTTCTATTGCATTTCAGATTTCACATTTAGGATACATACATGTTCACAAATAAACAATCCAAAATGAGTGAGACACACAAAAAAAGAAATATCAAATTTACAGGTTAAGATTGTTAATAACAGACTAATGGAACCAGAAAACCTTCGTCACTTTCTTAAAGCTTTAGTGCGGAACTTTTTGATATCAATGAACGTCCGTTACATTCAAGCCGTTGCCAAATGAGTTGATACAAAGTTAATTAAGACTCTCAGCTCCACACAACTCTCTCTCTGTTTCTCAGTCTGGCTATGTTCAGATTGTCGTCTGGTGACTTGTTGTCATTACTTAGAATTCCTCATGGGGGCGACAGAAACTACACACTGTAACTTGAAATTATTTTAGCACAATTGAATACTGAACTGTTTTCTGGAAATCCCACATACAATCTGTACCTATTCTCTCATGTTGAATGTGCTTTATGAGAGATTTGTCACCTCACCACATGACCAGCACTCAGGCTCATTTTGTCTTTTATTTATTTTTGGGCCATTCTTAGGCCTTTATTTTCACAGGACAGATTAAGACATGAAAGGGGAGCGAGGGAATGACATGCAGCAAAGGGCCGCAGGTTGGAGTCGAACCTGCGGCCGCTGCGTCGAGGAGTAAACCTATATATGTGCGCCTGCTCTACCAACTGAGCTAAACCGGTCACATTTTGCTTTTATTTTAAGAGTGCGCATTCAATTACAATACCTTCATCTGGATAAACAAATCAATCTGTGTTCCAAGAACCAAATTATCTGGATGACAGTTAGTTAGCTGGGATTAGAACAGAACAGACCAGGCTCAACCCTCACACCTCTGTCCTCTTTGGTCTCCTCAGTGTATTTGACATCCCTTTTATTCTAATGTGATATAACCTATAAATCACACTGTCTACCTGTGGCATGTCATTGTGAAAATCTTTTTTTTTTTTTTATGTAAAGTGTCTAATTATGTGACGTTAAACCTCCTAATGAGCCATACTCACTTCTGACATTCCACTTTAAAAAAAAAATTAAAACAAAAGGAAGAATGAAAAACTCCAGTGTCGTTCTTGTCTTTTTAAATGGTTTTATTGTATTGGTTCACATTAGTAACATATTGCCAGAGTTATAGTGGAATAAGAGAGAAAGCAGAGTTTACTATCACACTTCAAGCAATGAAGAACTGTCCAACATTCAGTTGTCAGGAAGACGCACAAGAGTTCAACAGTCGTACACACGTCACTGTGTGTACAGTACGTAGAGATAAGCATGCATCAAAGTGTGTGTCTGAGAGCAGTATGTGTGTGACAGGCAGCCTTGCAAAGCCAGCCCTCAAACATCCCATTATTAGTAGCTTTGCTGGGCTCGCAGCAGGGCTGTGGCTGGCTTTGCATGCGGTGACAGGCACTGAGTGTGTGATGCAGGGAGAGGACAGGCAGGAGTGGCAGCGCAGATACCATACAGACACTTTACAAAGCGAGCTATCAATACAATCCAGGCTTAGTTTGTACTTTAGGAAGCAGACTTGTGATGATTCAATTGATGTTGCTACGGTAATTCATTCATGAGATCAAGCCCAGTCTTATACGCGCTTAAAGGAGCACTCCACTGATCTTGTACGTAACGCCGTGCGGGATTTTGGTGAAAAATCGCCTGAAAAGTGAAGCCAATGCTGAAGTACCTTAAAGCTGCATTCTCTCTAACTTCCAGCAGGGGGCGACTCCACTGGCTCCAAAAAGAAGTCTGTTTCTATAGAAGTCTATGAGAAAATGAGCCTACTTCTGACTTTATTATTATCTCAGTAAACATTTTCATAATGAGTTTACGGCCTCAATCGCTACTTTCAAGTCTTCTTCAATACAGCATGACGTTCCTTTTGTAAATTAGGGTCCCATGTATTTTAAAATAGACGCTAAAGCAGGGGATGCTTTAGGGGCGTGGCTACCTTGTGATTGACAAGTTGTTACCACGGTGTTGTCCGTGTTTTCGTCTCAGAACGCTCACTCTGCGTTTTCACTTCATGAAAGTTAACTGGAACACTTTGGTCGATTAAAGATGTCTTGTTCAGCGTTTGGTTGTACTAAAATACACTCTGAAGCAGTCAGCTGTTTTTGCACCTGGCTAACCAAGCAGGCTCGCGGCTTTCGGCTCCAAAAAAACAAAAAAAACAATGGGTGACGCACTGTGGCTACATCCACTTCTTCTATACTGTCTAGGGTCAACACTATTGAGTTGAATTATGGGAAATTAGTTATTGGCAATATGCCCCATACTAAGTGCTACTTTGTTACTTTGGGCTGCATTCATATTAATGCAAACCAAACTGGTCTGTTTGAAGTTGATTTAACACTAACCCTTGATTTTTTTTAAAGTGACAGTGCCCTAATGCACTGATCTTTCCATTTTCAATATGGAGTGCTCCCAGAAGCAAGCTTGTACTGTACATGCATTATCAGAAAGTGTCATGAATTGTCTAAATATTTGGGAAAATTCCTTATCTGTCGTCAACTCAAGACGGCTACTTTTAGTTCTCTTTGCGGTGCTGTTGTAGCTGTTGAACAGTGCTTGTGTAATCACTGTATCTGTTATAATAGCCATGATTATTTTAGCACGCCTTGTAAAACAGACCTGATATGCTCCCTAAACCAGATCTAAGGACACCGCTGCTCCTCCACCAGTCTACAGCTATCTACAGTCTGGTAAGCAGCTCCAAACAGCAGTATGTTCCACTATCACTGTCCACACTGAATCTTAAAGCCGTACCAACATCCACAGTGCCGATAACAACGGCGTCATTCACACATTGTGTTTCTAAGTGAACATTGTACACGTCGTTACACATCATTTGTAAGATATTGGGCAGATCTGTCCTCTTCACTCGGATCCATCGCACCTTCATCCAACCAATTCAAATGTTGCACGGTCTGTTAGATTCAATGCCTTTCCTTCACCATTATTTTAAAAAACCCTTTTTCATTCAAGTCCGATACATAAAGGCAAAGCCAATCACAATGCTACATCTTTGGTGAATTTGTAGTTTTGCTACAGGCCAAAAGTTTTTCATTTTTTTTTGCTATATGACATTAAGACATTGGATACATTCAGTAAACAGAAAAGGTTTGTTATTCAGTGTTGGCTTGGAGTGAAGCTCGGCTCTCTGCAGCCGGAGCGCGGCCAAACACCGGCGCCTTCCAGGTCCTTTGGGTGCTGCTGCCGCCGTTCATCCGAGGTAAACGCCCAAAGGAGCTGGAGGCCTCAGGTGTTTGCTCTGGCTCGCGGTGCAGCTACGGAGTGGTAGATGAATACTGTGGCGCGTCCCTGTGGGACTGTGTTAGGGTATAAGGCAAAGAGAGAAGCACCATTTTGAATTACAGCTGACAGGGCGTCCATGCATGTGTCGTACTAGGTGAACAGATCACCCCCCCGCACTCGGAGTCCCCGAACACACGTTTCAAAAAGCAGCTCAGAGCCATGTTGGCTCGCTTTTTCAGCAATGTTTCGGGCCTTTTTTTATTTAGAGAGAGAGAGGGACGCAAAGGGATTGTGGGTAGAGGCGTCTGCTATTCCAAGGCAACCAGGGTGTGGTATTCATGTAGGACTGTGCTGCATCCTGTCAGATATGTAACACACCACGACCGCTGTTTACAGCTCATACAACACACACTGCCTCGGCAGGAAATCCTTCACGCGTTCGCCTCCGTGTAGATACAGACCGTTCTGTCGGACACTACTCAGGTCGCCGCCGGTCGTTGCTCACGCCACGTTCACGTCACCTGTGCGCTTCCACTAGCTTCTGTTTTTAACATCTTAAGAAAAATACACTGGCTCCATGTGTACCAAAGACAAACGCGCCAATCACCACCAGGGAACCGTGCGCATTCCAAGAGGCATGCGTGCGTTATTATGGATCCCGATGCTTTTATTGGCAAGACACGTAGCAGCTGGGTGGTCAGCGTTAGGATAGCCCCATTGGTCAGGGAGGAGGACCTCAAGACGCGAGCATGGACACCTAGCCAGTTGATCCATTAAAGTGTCCGCATGTGTCCACGTCAATGCACGTAACGGCGTGGCTGCGCGACCAGGACAAGGGTCCCTGGACTCTTCCCATGTGTTGCATGGGGAGTTCCAACTCCTGGCCTCCGCGATGCGCTATGAGGTCCCAGATTGCAGAAAGAACAAACATAAACATTAATTTGTTCCCTTGTCAATGTATTTGCTGAATCAGCACAGGAGGGCACAGAAGTGACAGTTTTCTCCCCATATATGTATATATTTATGACTATTTATGACCACTCTTACAGGGCTGGGCCCCCGCATATTAATTATCTATGTTTTTAATGATGCCCGATATGTTTTTAACGTTTGTCTTCATGTTGTTGTGTTGTCTTTATAATTGTTGGAGCTCGTACTGCAAGACAAATTTAGTAACGAACGGGTGAACTGGGAGTCCGTTGCCTGCTTGTCAGTGAACGTCGGCCATCGGCCAGGAAAACTCAAATCTAAATCAGCATCCCTACTGACCAATCCCAGCGCTTGAATGCTACGCAGGGCGTGTCTTGCCAAGAAAAGTAGTGGGATTGATAATACACGCGGCGTGCGTGGGTCCAAGCACTAGCTGAAATGATAGAATGGCGGCGATTTACGCACGAGAGTGTAAAGACCGACGCCAGAACCACACAAAGAGCCTGAAGTCATAATTGTGACCGGGGAACTTGGAGGAGCAATCAAACTAAGACGCCTTCACGTCGGCCCAAGACCGCCCATCAAGATAAACAAACAACTTTAATGGATAGCGTTCAATAACCCTCACCACAAACGTCTTTCGTTGTCTGATAAAAGTAAACGTTCCCAAGTTGTAAATCTTACCCATGACGTGAACGTGTCATTATTACGTCCGCCTTTTTCCGTCCGTCTGTCAGCAGGATTATGGAAAAACAACTGGCCCGATTTTCATGACACGGTGTGGAAGGGCGTAGCATGGGCCGAGGAAGAACCCATTCAGTTTTGGAGCGGATTCCGAATCCCGGGACGGATACCAAAATGATATTTTGTGAACATTGCGAGAAAGGGCGTGGCCTCGTCAGAGGTCTGCGAGTGCCCTTCTAGTTCACACTAACATTGCGGGATCATTTCTGTCCACTACGTAGGTCTCCACAAATCCCCAGCAGAGCTCCTGAGCAGTGCTTTAAAACGACAGACAGACTAAATATCAGACAGTATAGAAAACAGTGAATGATTTCAGATGCAGCCCAGGTCACGTTCAGGAACGTACGAGACCTCTTTAGGCATTAGACAAACCGTTGGCAGTACAGAACAAGGAAGCCGTAAATATCTACAAAAAGTGAAGCTAAGTTATTAGGAAAGTCGGGTACAAAGTGTAAAAAGAGCAGGCGAGGAGTGTAAACTCACACACACCAGACACACTAAAGAGTATATATATATATATATATATATATAATATGGAGCATAAACAGGCTCTTACGCAGGGCTACAGTAAAAGTACAAACACAGAACTGCTCACGGTAATATGTACAACCATCACAACTTTCCAAAAGCACTCATTATGACACTATTCAAGGTTCTAAAGCTAACTACTGCTGCTAACTTCATCTACACAGCTAAAGCAGACTTCTACATTTTTTTTTTTTTTTTTTTAATGCATATCATCTCGACCAGTATCGTCTTTGTGCCAACTGATAAAAAAAACTCCTCTCTTTGACTTCACACGTCAGACATCTTTCACTTAAACCTCACGTTTCCACTCCTGTAAATCTTGTTCCATGGTGGCCATTTCCAAGTCTACTAAAGGCTTCTGTACGCCTTTAAAAAAACTGCGTCTGACACCCCTTTCCAGACGGAATCGGGGAGATGGTGGCTGTTCTTGTTTGGGGTTGGGTACCGAAACCTGATTCCACTATGGAACCGGTTCCTACGCAACCAGTAGGAATCGGACCGGATTAGAAAGTACCGAAAGAAAAGTACCGGTTCGGCATCGGAATCGTAAAAGTCCAAACGGTACCCAATCCTACTGATCGATGTGCCAGCATAGCTTATGTTTTGAGAAACAAAATGCATTTATCATGTTTGTTAGGCCTCGAGGATACACATGTTGCGTTTCGTAAATAACAGGACAACTCCACAAGGATTCCTTGAAATGGTTATTTGTCATCAATGTATGATCGGGCCAATAGCCAATAATCAAATCCCTCTAGCTTCTGTGGTGACGGTATGCTAATATGAATTTAAAAATGGCCACCGTGGGATAAAGAGATCAAGAGTTCTGCCGCACACACTGGCACCTCACTGCTACCACGATAAAACATAGTACAAACAATATTAGCTTCTTAATATAGCAATTGTATCTTCAACAAAAGTCACATTTCGCACCTTTCTGCCTGTCCACGAGCCTCGGCACAGCCTGCTTTTTTTTTTCGGAAACAAAGTGCCCAGGTTTTCTCTTTTTTCAAATAGCTTCCCGTTGGAGGAAGATCCCCTTCCAATGAACAGAGGCCGAGAAGTACACGCTGTACATTTTTAAGCTCTAACTGCAGTGGAACTGATTTAGCTAGCATCACTTTTTATGCTACAAGTATGGTGAGTCCTTGAATTCAATCTGAATTCAAATTTGTCTCTTTCTTCTTTGACTTAACTTTTAGCCATTTCGGATCACAATTATTTCACCATCTTTGGAAAACCAAGCCATGCTCCCGTCATTAGGCGTTGTCATTAAAAGGCTAGTTGGAAAAAAACTGAATCTATTTACACTATAAAAAGTCACAGGTTGTAAGTAGACAGAAATGTTTGGATGCCTTATTTTTTCCCCCACTGCAAAAAGATCCAAATCTGAATAAGGCAACTTTGTACATCAAGATAGACAACATGAGGTGCAACTGACGATGTAAACAGTAGCTACCTGCAGTAAGTCCAGTATACGAGGTGTGTCCCACTAATGGACTCTATCAGCTAATAGTGGAGCCCATTTAAGAGCAACACGTGTACCAAGTGGGTCAAAATGTAATTAAACATCCTGGGAAACTTCACCTAATAATGATTATAGATAGCATTATCATCATAATCACCGAGTACGTTTACATGCACACCAATAGTCCACTATTATCCCAAATATGACAATATTCCAAATTTGATGCAGGTCATGTAAACAGCATATTTCGTTTGGATATTCTGAAAAAGGCCTTTGACCTACTATAGCATTTCCTGATTAAGATGTGTGGGATATGCCGGTTATTATTCAGATTTTAGAGGCATTCTTTGGACATGTGTAGAGCGCATTCAGAATCTGCGTCTCAATCTGGATTTTTACTGCAGTTTGTGACAGTTTACGGCTCTGTGCGTTGCTATGGTTGTTGGACACTAACCAAGCAGCCGACAGTTTGGAGGGCTGCGGACCCGATAAGAAGGAGAAGCACAGCTACTTTTAAACATTATCAAAGACTTGGATGTCAACAGGTTTTTGGATATGCGCACACATCGCTACACCGACCTTTTCAAGAAGCTGGTTGAAGGAATGAAAGAGAGACGCTGTGTTCACACGGTCCAACAAGTCCTCCACCGCTGGAAAACTTTGGGAAAAGATCCTAATTTGCACGGCTGCATGTAAACGGGAATATCGGTGGAATATTCTCTTTCATTAGCCATGTAAACAGCTGAATATTGTCTTTTTCAGAATAAGGGCAAACACATTATTATGTGCATGTAAACGTGCACAGATTATCCCCTCGATATGACAATATAGTCAACTGAAAATGTAATAAATTAAATTAAAAAAGTCGCATGTTGTAGGAATAAGAGATTGTGAGTGAACATCATGGTTACATGATGTAACTTGAGTTCTAGGAGTACGAGCTTGAGCCTTAACATTAACTGGTTGACTACCTTATCTGACAGTAATACACATTCTATCACCACTCTCTACAGGCGATTACATAATCAGTTGCTACAAGGCTTTGAATAGAAATCTGGGGAATCTTGTTAAATGCTCCAATCACTGTCTACTCATCTGTGGTGAGCAAAGAACACAACTCCAAGTCATGGATTCTGGACCAGATTCCATCACTGTGCATCAACAAAAGTACTATCTACGACTCGATAATCAGTTATGTGTCAAAACTGCTGTGTTCCATTCAAAGTCAGGATATGAGATATTGCTGATCAAGGCCTGAAGTTAACTTGTTTTGGCCACCAGCCGCTGTGGCAGCTGGGTTTTCAAATCCACTATCCACTAGCCACACAGGCTTTCTACCAGCCAATTTAGTTTTTGCCTCATAAAAAGGTGAGACAGTTTCAGTTTTTCGACGCCCCTGTGTGGCTGGAGCTCATCAAAATGCTACAAACTGCAGCTCCAGAATCACAGAGAACATGCCGAAGGCTGAATAACTGTAAAAAACATTGTTAGTGGTGTTTAAACCGTAAATAATAAATTACTATATACACATACATTTGGCAAGGTTCGATACACTGTCGGCCATGTTTACAGCATAGAATTAAAAAAGAAAAATCTGTGTTCACATTTAGCGTAGAAGGACTACAAATCCCAACCTTCACAGCAAAGAGCTGCAGGATCAACTAGGACATGCTACAATAGACAGTCTATCCAGTGGCGCTCGTGTGTGTGTGTGTGTGTGTGTGTGTGTGTGTGTGTGTGTGTGTGTGTGTGTGTGTGTGTTACACAGCATTCTCTTCAGTGGGAGGCTCAGCGTTGGGTGGCTCCAGGAGAGTCTGTTGGACTGTAGAGGCAGAATAAAAAACAGACAGGGGTTTATACACACACATCATCTCGATCAGCTGTTACGAATGACAAGAGACATCAGACTGCATCTTCACAGAGTACGCGGTGAGTGTTTTGACAGCGTGTGATTTAAATGTATTGTTAATAATTTCTTATTATTAAAAAAAAAGGAAGAGGTCTTTGGGGAAATATCAATTTCTGCTTTTCCATCTCCGCCGGCTGGAGGGGTGTGTGTCCCTGTCTGTGTTTGACTGATAGCAGCCGGCAGGCTGCCAGAGTGACGGTGTTACACCCAGGGGTGTACGTAGTGCCGTAGGTGCCCTCCGGTACTTAAAGTGCTCATTTTATGCTCATTTTCAGGTTCATAATTGTATTTAGAGGTTATATCAGAATAAGTTTACATGGTTTAATTTTCAGAAAACACCATATTTTTGCTGTACTGCACATTGCTGCAGCTCCTCTTTTCACCCTGTGTGTTGACCTTTCTGTTTTAGCTACAGAGTGAGACATCTCACTTCTGTTCCATCTTTGTTGGGAGTCGCACATGCTCAGTACCTAGGTAAGGACTACTAGCCAGTCAGAAGCAGAGTATGAGGGCGTGCCACGCTAGCAGCTAGGCGAGCATTATAACGTGTGTTACAAAGTGAAGTAAAGGCTGAAATACAATAGAGCTGTTTGGAGCAGTTTGTGAACAGTGTTTTCTGTTGGAGATGGTAAGTCCCTTTGGGGTGGACTTTGGGCTTTTTCACTTTGTAAACCTATAACATGCACAAAAAAGATATATAACAATAAAGGGAAGGGGAAAAGCCAAAAAGCATAATATGAGCACTCTCCTTCTGTCACTCCTGCTACTGGAGTTATCAGGTGACTGCCTGCACCAGTTAAAAGGAAATGTTTGCCTTTTTTTTTTTTCAGAAAAAAATCTATTGTTTTATATTGGGGCTTTTATAGTAATAACTGAGACTGGAAAAGAGTGCACAATAGATGTTACAGAATTTCCCTTCCCCAATCAATAAAATAAAAGGTGTATCTAATGAGAGTGGAGTGCAGTAGAGGTGTGTTTACCTTGTGGTTCTGTAGCCACCACAGCCTCAGGGTTCTCAGCCTTCACCATGTCAGTATTCAGGCTCTCTGTCACAAGAAAACAACACATTTAGTGAGCATCGACAAATACAAGTACTGTGCTGCTGTGACCACTACTGCTTGTAGTGTTACTAACTGGAACTGTATCTACTGCTGCTATGATTTCACTATTAGTACTACAACTAATCATTTGGCGTTATCTACTGGATTGTGTTGCACCAGCTATTCATGAATGAATAAAGTCTAAATTAAGTCCTTCCTAAGTTACTAGCTAGTTTCCTATATAGTGGTTTACTAAATCAGGTTGCAGGGAAACATCTAAAGTGCTGTCCAATCTTTTTTGTCTTAGTAAATTACACATATATTTATACACAAATATGACATGTGGAGTTCCCCAAGGCTCCATTCTGGGGCCTCTTCTGTTTAACATCTACATGCTTCCACTGGCGCAGATTATGGAAAACAACAAAACAAGTTACGAAATTACGAATTATGAAGATTACACACAACTTTACATAACCATATCACCAGGGGATTCTGGTCCAATATCAACACTGAGTTTTGGAACACATCAACGACTGGATGTGCCAGAAGTTACTTCAATCAAATTAAACTGAGGTAGTTGTTTGGGAGCCAGAGAGGAACGATTAAAAGTCAGCCCTCAGCTTCAATCGGCAATGTACCACAGACAAAGACAAAAATCTTGGTGTAGTCATGGACTGATGATAATTAAGCCACATTAAGACAATTACAAAGTCAGCCTACTATCACTTTAAGAATATATCACCGGTTAAAGGACTTATGTCTTAGCAGGATTTAGAAAGGTCTCCCTAAAAAAATAAATAGGACAGTTGCTGCTGATTCAGAATGCTGCTGCTCCAGTCCTCACTGAGACCATCACTCCAGTTCTGTGGTCTTTACACTGGCTTACTGTCTGTCAAAGAATTGATTTCAGAATACTACTGTTGGTTTATAAAGCACTGAACGGTTTATTTCTGCTGCTATATTATGAACCAGCTCTGCTTTCTGTCTCCAGAGTCACAACTAAAGATGGAGAAGCAGCGTTCAGTTTCTATCCTCCACATATCTGGAACAAACTCCCAGAAAACTACAGGTCCGCTGCAACTCTGTTCTTTTAAATCAAGGCTGAAGACTTTTCTGTTTGACGCTGCCTTTTATTACAGTTTTTCTTGATTACTTTGACCTGCTTAAAAAAACTGGGATCCACTCGGTTTTCATCATCACTGTCTCAGCAGAGCAGAAGACACCTCTTGCAAATGTGTTAACCCTTTCTCATTGGATTGACACATTTCCCCCACCCTTTTGCAGAACAGTTAACACGGATGTCATTCAAGCAGTCCAAACTCCATTGTTTTAGCTATGGTAACCAAACAGAAACCATCTGTTCCTAACTGTTAGAAACGACCTACATCAGTATGAAATCACTGAAGCACCTGTTTGACACTCCTTCACACAAATCTTCAATTAGCAATCAGTCTGCACCTTTAAGGCCTGCAGACTGATTGCTCTGAGTGCTGTATTTTGTTGTCCACTGTGTAACGGTTGATTGGAAGAGCTCATACACTTGTTTGCAAGTTGTGTTGTTTGAGGGCAACATTTTCTTTTGTTGTATATTTTAAATGTGTTGGCACGGTTAGAGCCTTTTGCAAACATAATGTGTCATTTAGACCATGAGTGCCACTGTTTGGGCCTGTGTGTTAACCGTTTGGAAAAATGTGGAGTTTGAGTTGACCGCTGCGTCAAAGCAATCAAGAAAAACTGTAAATCAAGTAATTGTTCATTTCTTTACTTTTACTATTTCAACTTTTATTCTTGTATTCTATAACTCTTATTCTATTTTAGCTTGTTTTTATTTTCTATTGTATTTAATTAATCTTTTTTATTGTTTTTAACGGCTTTCTAGTGTTTTATGTAAAGCGCTTTGCATTGCCTTGATGCTAAAATGTGCTTTACAAATATAGCTGCCTTGCCCTGCAGTTTGGTACTAAGCAGGTAGTATACAGGGGCTTGATCACTGAGAACAGCTGCTACTTAGGTTAGAGGTTAATGTCCTGAGGGACTAACTCCTCTAATGACTGCAGTGCAAAAGCCTTACGTTGTATACTGAAGCACAGCTTCTTCTTCTGGTAGGAGATGTAGCTGGTGATTGCACCCACAAGCGCCATAGCAACCGCACTTGCGATCCCTGCAATAGTGCCCACTTCTGCTGTGGTCTCTGCAAACACACACGCACACAGATATACAGTAAAGTCTGGCAGCCGAACAGACAGACATGCATTCATAAACACACACTGGGGACAAAGAAGACCCACCATTGTTGTCGTCATACTGGTTAATTTGATCGTCCCCGCTTGGACGCCCACCTGTGGAAACACAGAATAACAGCACGGTTAAATTCCTAAAGAGACAGAGTTTTACGTGGATTTCCTATAAAAAGGTGCCCACATTACCTTTGCCTTTGTCAGGCTTGTAGGTGTCGTCTTTGCCGACATCAAACAGATCGTCGTCACTAAATCCACCTGAAATAGGAGTCGGAGATAATCACCACGCTTGAATGATGGAATCACTAAATGATGAACTTAAAGAAAGCTGCTTAAAGGCAAAGGAAGCTCTAAATTATGGATTTGCGTAGAGCTTAATTTGTTAAACTGTGTTTATTGATCCGTCATGTCCACCACAAACAATCTCTCCATTTGGTTCCTCTCGCTCTGTTGTGTTTTCAGTGGGGCTGGGTTAGAAGACCCGAAACATCCAATGATTCCAGGAACATCACTGAAGATGTGTCCAGTAGCATCAGATGTATTTGCACAGCCCATCACTAACTTGTTGGGGGTTGATTCTTAATGTAAACATTAACCTGGTGCAATATAAAAAAAACATTTGAGGGTGGATTTTTGCCTGTACAATTCACAGCATCACTTTATTTTATATCCAAGTAAAATTGATATTGTAACTGAATTTTCCCTAACCTATTTGATATCGAAACCAAAATGTTATTGAATCGGGACCTTGTGAATCGAAATCTAATGGATTCGGAAAATTACTGGCTTTAGTTTTCAGTACTGGTTGCTGACACTATAAGGCCCGTATCCATGTCCTCCATCTGGACTTCCGTGATTCCAAATGGTATTTGGTGTTTTGTGTAGCTTTGCTCATGTACAGTATATGAACACGTTTCCTGCACCGTTAAGTTGAAAGTAGTCTGCTACAAAATATAGTCAGACTGATACTGGATTTGTGAGGCCGGTAGTGATAGATATTTCAGAGTTTAAAAGATCTGATAACAAATAGATTTAGATTTTTTCTTTTCTAAACAAGATGCATACTAAGTGGAAGTGGGAAAAAAGTGACATATGCACGAGTACAGAGCTATCTGCAATAAGCTACAGTATGTGTATGTATGTATGTATGTATGTATGTATGTATGTATGTATGTATGTATATATATATTATATATATATATAAGCCGATTTTACAATCTTGCTCTAATACATACTGTATACATACATATACATATATATTGTAAGCGTGAACCCCAGCAGTCTTGTACATCAGGGAACATTTCATTATTAAAAATAATAATGCATTTCATTAATAGAATCAACAGGATATTGATTCTATTAAATTATATAAGATATCTACGCACAACAGGTTATTTGATTACAGAAATAGAGAGAAATATAAATCATTACCTGAGAATGAAACATGGAAACTGTTTTAATGAATATATCAGAATAAACTTCAACTAATAAAAACTCTGAAACCATATTTCGTTCTTCAGCAGTTAAACTTAAAGAATGCAGAAACAGCATGTGGGGGACAGCGTTACTGTATCAGCATGGAGGGAGGGGATGATGAGCAACAGATGAAAACAATGAGCTGCCTCTCTTCGAGGAGTGTTATCTAGTTCTTCCGTAGAGCTCGACAACAGAGCACTTATTCAAGCAGACTGTGAGGACAGCTGTCCCGATGGATGAGCCACAGCAACTCTGTCTCGGTTGCTTTTAATGAGCTGTACGCGCTGTGGCTTTGGAAGTTTTACAGGAATGTCCGAACGACTGAGGAGAGTCGTACATTTACTGCTTATCTTTCTTTTAGAGGTTTTTCAAATACTGCAAAACAAATTCGCTTTGCTCGATTTGAGGATGTGTGTGGGAGAGTTGGAGAACTTGAACGGAGACACAGGTATGAGGTCACAAGGTCAACAGTGTGGTTCCAGAAGTAAAAATCCCGTTAATTTTCACCATAAGGATTTAGATTATCAGCCATAACGTCTAAACCATCCGAGGTAGACTGACCCCGAGCTCCGTGGTTGTGAAACGAAGGTTTCTGCTCCTGTAGAAGCCAGAAGTCTGTGTGAAATCAACCTTGTTTTAAGAAAAACACGTTTTATTCGCAATCCTATGGAGAAAGACTACACTTCCCACAATCTTAAGTGTAACAGCGATGTCTCTGATTGGTGGAGCTCGCCGTTACCATGGAAACGTTTGCCGTACCCGCGAACGGCTATAGCGAGCTGCTACCACTGAAGACTATGATCGTTTCTGTATACAGTCTTGAACCTTTGGATTTTTTTTGCCGTTTTCGAAATGTTATTTTACGCCGCATCAAATGTTTTATGGTCAGAATTCAGCTCATAGCTGGTTGGCTTGGCTCCAGGCTTAGAACTCTTTCTACAGTATGTAAGCATTTTCTGAAAGGTTAATGGAGATATTGAACGGGGAAAAACACTTCCGGAACCAGAGCCGTTCATAAAGTGGCCAGTCACTGTTGAGCTCTAGATGAGTGGACAGGCTGCAGGATATTTATTAGGGCCATGCTTCTTCATAATCTGGTACCAAACAACCAAACAAATGAATTTAAAATGCCCAGCCTGAAATATACTGTACGTCACTGATAATGGCTTTCTATCTATTAAAGCCGCTATGTGTAGAACCTGTATGGGATTAGAGCATCTAATCATTAAACTACTCTGATGTCATGCTAATCCTGCGGGAGACACTCCAACCCACCTCCATGCCCCTTGTTCTTATCCTTGCCACCAATGTCATTGTTGGGGTCCAAGGCGTCAGCCAGGTCAAAGTCATCAGCAGCTATAGAGTCAGAAGTTCCGGGGTCAATGTTTTTGCAAAATAAAGGCAAAAGCAGGAGGGGAAAAAAAACATTATAACGACTCAAATTCAAAAGACCATTCAAGTAATGTTGCTGTCGCGTGTGAGCAAGCCAACATATGATATAAGGTGTTTGTTACCTCCTTAATAATTCAACGATCATTTATAGCACAACTCCCACACCATGTTCAAACTGAGCTTCACCTAGCAACAGGCTGCTGGTACTTAAAGAGCAACTGTTCAACCTGGACCCTATTTTCCCATGCATTGGTGTCTAATTGACTAATGTGAACAAAAATCGTTGAAATTAGTCCAGTATTGAGCGAGAACGCTGTAACCGGCAGCTGCAATCCGACCTGCAATGTTACCCTATGGGGCAAATGTGCATCGTCAATTTCCGTCCACTAAAAGTTCTGTTTTTGCCGCTGACAGGCTCAGATTATTATTCTAAGTGTGACGACATTATGGAAAGGATCCCTACAGAGATAGACCTTTCTGTTAAGATCCTTTGTGTTTAACCAGAAACTGCAAATTGCCAAACTCACCAGACTCCATTTAAATAATCAGGACTTTTAGCTTGTATAGATTTTCACATGTAAATGGGTGAGTTAAGGGTTTATTTCAACCAAACCAGAGTGGTGATTGAATAAGCAACTGCTTTATTGATTAGAACTGTGGGAAGACGAACCACGATGGTTTTTATTTTGTTTCTGTCGACTTTGAAAGTGTTTTACGATGATAAAATCACCATTTATTTAAATGGTGTCTGGTGAGTTTGGTAATTTGCAGTTTCTGGTTAAACACAAAGGATCTTACTCTTCAACAAAAAGGTCTATCTCTGTAGGGATCCTTTCCATAATTTTGTCAGACACTTTTAGAATAATAATAGCACTTTTAGTGGATGCAAACTAAAGGTGCGCAATTGCTCATTAACGTTACGTTGCAGGTTGTTTCACCACTGCCGACTGCAGCAATCTTGGTCTTAATACTGGACTAATTTCGTGCAAAAAGTGTTGCATACTGTATATGTATTCAATTTATTTTATTCATATTGTTCTACCTGTATAATGTGCATTCCCACTGCTTCTGCTTTGTCATTTTTTCCAGCCACTATTAAGCTACTGCCAATGAAACTCTGCACTTCCTGCACATATTTCACATTAAAAGCCTAGCCTACCACAAAATAGGGGAGGTATTCCATTTGAGGAGGCTTTTTAATGTTAAATATCTGTGCAGCGACAGTAGCTGAACAATAGCAAAATGGAAATTCATGACTAGAATGAATTAGAGAGTGAGAGCAGTTCTCATATAAAAGGAGGAGGATCCAGACTGCAGCAAACACGGAAGAAGGGTTGAATCTGGATTCAAACAGAAGCAGCTCAGGAAATATAAAGCAGGGCAAATTTGAAATAAAGGCAAAGTGCTTGTAATAAAGACCTGGTGCTCTCTGCAGTTGAGGTGCTGGCCTCAGGAGGAACGCTGGCTATGAACACAGAGGAAGCTGCATTCTCTCACCTGGCTTGGGTTTGGGCTTGACTGGGGCCTTGGTACCTGCGGGGGCTTTCGGCACAACCTTAGGTGGGGCTTTGGTGGTAGTGGTGGTGGTGGTGTCATCGAGTCCATCCTCCAGATTAAAACCTACACACAACATTGGCTTACTAGTCTTGCATTGCCAGACCTATCTCCACAGTGCTGTGGAGTAAGGTCTGGCTACACCACAGATGCATTGTGGGATTAGGGTTGGGCACTGAAACGCAACCGGTAGGAATCGGAATGGATTAGAACGCAAATTTCTGAAATATTTTCCCTCCGAAGCTCCGAAACGGACGTAAAAATATCACACTCTCTCTGTAGTCTACCGTTAGCTAGCTACCGTAAATGTAGGCTACTTTTAAAATGCCATATTTTCCCTCTGGGCTCACCAAAACAGACGTAAAAGCATATCGACCATTCACTGCACGTGATCGCTAGTACACATATTACATCTCTGATGTCATTTTTCAGCTTTTCAAGAATCGGTTTAGGAATCGGAATCGTTTTAAAAGTACCGGTTTGGCATCGGAATCGTAAAAGTCCAAACGGTACCCAAACCTATTCGGGATAGGAGAAAATAATTTGTTTGCATTTCTTTAAACCAATCACAATAAGAAGCTCCGGACGCAGTGACGGTGGCTCTGCTAAATAGTCTCTGGAAGGAACTTGTTTTGGTGGAACATTTGCACCCAGATAAAAGAAAACGCCACGTACAATATTAAACGAAGTTAACTGTTGACACAATACAGTAACGTGAGCTATTTAAATGAGCTGGATACATTAAACCTCATTAGCTCTTACCAGTGTATCACTGTGTGTACTTCGTCCACAGCAATCCCACCAATCAGTCCCAAAACGTTTCATTCCCAGAAAGAACCAAGCAGGCCTGCCTTGTTGCACGATACAAATGTTCTTCAAACTTTGCCATTTTCAGCGTGGAGCTCGCTAGCTCGAAGGTTGTCGTCGTTTCCCAAAGAGAATGAACTTTGAGAACGGCGACACGCAGGCGGAAAGTGAGCGACATCCGGCGCAAAATAAACTTCCGTTGATCCAGACTATTGACGTACGGATCCACTGACTTCAGTTGTGATCAGTGCGCGGTTAATAGTTTCACAAAAGTGTCTAAAACCTGTCATAGCACAAAATTTAAGATAAGAAGTAAAATGCTTTCTGGACAACAGTATTTTCTCACAGGTGAGCCGCAGTGGGAGGACTTAAAACTGTCACAGGTTTTTTTCGGCAGTCCTGCTCCACTGTTCCTCAAATCGTATAAAAACATTTGGTTCACTGGTTTCCAGCGGTTCATACCAGGAGAAATGATCCTGGTCATAAGACAGAATTATTATAGAATGAAATGATCAGTGTATGAGTAGCTGCTGTGGTTCTTACCTCCTCCCATTCCTCCAGCTGGCTCGGCTGGCTTTGCTGGGGGGGTCGCTGCAGTGAAAGTGAAAGATGAATTATGAACTATATCTATATAATCATTAGGACTGTCACGCGATTGGAAATATTTAAAAGTGATTAATCAAATGACTGTCCGTAGCTAACTCGATCGAATTTGAGCAACCTGAATTTCTTTTTTGGGGGGATTCTGAAATTCTGACCATTGAGAAATTGATACTGAAATTTTGGTTTTTAACATGTAAAACCAAGAATTACCATATTTTAATTTCAAATAAATTCAGATCAGACATGGTCTGGATTTTGATTGTACTTACGTGGTCCACTGTCGTCGTCATCCAGAGCGTCGGACAGGACTACAGTCCAGAGAAGACACAGGGACAGACAGAGGAAGCAGACACGTTACACTGAATCTGACCCATGAAACCCAAAAGGATATTCCCAAAGACGTACTTTAGGTAGGGCTGGGCAATATATTGATAACATATCGACATCGATGTATGAGGCTGGATATCAGGCCCTATTTTAATGATCTGAGCGCACGGCGTGAAGCACCTGGCGCAGACGTGCGTTTAGTTTGACGGCGGATAAAAAGGGTCCGTGTGCCGGGCGCATGGTTCAAAAGGGTTGTACTTAGTGTCTTCATTAATTCATAGGTGTGTTTTGGGCGTAACATGCAATAAACCAATCAGAGATCATCTCCCATTCCCTTTAAAAGGCCAGGCGCGTTTGGAACTTGGAGCATTGCTGTTATGATGGAGGATTTGCACCGTAATATTTTCATTTTTAATCTTCTGCATGTGTGTGTGCTCCTGTGTGTGTAACAAGCACAGTGTGCGCGCGCTGTGCCCGAGTCTAGGAGCATTTTACTAATGTGGTGTTAAAATAACAATGAAATGCTGCGTTATTGACTTTAGACCAGGTTTTTGTTGGTCAACGGCGCGATCACTTCCCGCTGCCTCAAGATAACAATACGCAATTCTCCCCAATTCCGGGTCACAGTACTCCTGAAACATTTTCTGTTTATGTTATATTTGGTTTGAAAGCCTTTATTTTTAGAAATATATATATATATATATATATATATATATATATATATATATATATATATATATATATATATATATATATATCAATGTTTTTGGACACTCGGGTGAAGAGAGGGCGGAGCTGTCAACCGATCACCATCTGGTGGTGAGTTGGGTCAGGGGGTGGGGAAGACTCTGGACAGACCTGGTAAGCCCAAACGGGTAGTGCGGGTAAATTGGGAACGTCTGGAGGAGGCCCCTGTCCGACAGACTTTCAACTCACACCTCCGGGCGGAGCTTTTTGTGCATCCCTGTGGAGGCTGGGGGGCATTGAACCCGAGTGGACAATGTTCAAAGTTTCCATTGCTGAAGCTGCGGTGAGGAGCTGTGGTCTTAGGGTCTTAGGTGCCTCAAGGGGCGGTAACCCACGAACACCGTGGTGGACACCGGTGGTCAGGGAAGCCGTCCGACTGAAGAAGGAGTCTTTCCGGGATATGTTATCCCAGACGACTCCGGAGGCAGTTGCAAGGTACCGAAGGGCTCGAAGGGCTGCAGCCTCTGCCGTGAAAGAGGCAAAGCAGCGTGTGTGGGAGAAGTTCGGAGAAGACATGGAGAAGGACTTTCGGTCGGCACCAAGGTACTTCTGAAAACCGTTCGCCACCTCAGGAGGGGGGAAGGGGGAACCATCCAAGCTGTGTACAGTAAGGATGGGGACGCTGTTGACCTCAACTGAGGAGGTAATAGGCGGTGGAAGGAGCACTTTGAGGAACTCCTAACCCGACTAATACGCCCTCTATGGTAGAGGCAGAGCTGGAGGATGAGGGGGGGATTGGCATCAATTTCCCTGGTGGAGGTTGCTGAGGTAGTTAAACAACTCCACAGTGGCAAAGCCCCAGGAATTGATGAGATCCGTCCAGAAATGCTTAAAGCTCTGGGTGTGGAGGGGGTTGTCTTGGTTGACACGCCTCTTCAACATTGCGTGGAAGTCTGGGACGGTGCCTAAGGAGTGGCAGACCGGGGTGGTGGTTCCCTTTTTTAAAAAAGGGGGGACCAGAGGGTGTGTGCCAATTACAGGGGTATCACACTTCTCAGCCTCCCGGTAAAGTCTACTCCAAGGTGCTGGAAAGGAGGGTCTGGGTCGATAGTCGAATCTCAGGTTGAAGAGGAACAATGCGGATTCCGTCCTGGTCGTGGGAACAACGGACCAGATCTTTACTCGCAAGGATCCTGGAGGGAGCCTGGGAGTATGCCCAACCAGTCTACATGTGTTTTGTGGATCTGGAGAAGGCGTATGACCGGGTGCCCCGGGAGATACTGTGGGAGGTGCTGCGGGAGTACGGGGTGAGGGGGGTCCCTTCTCAGGGCCATCCAATCTCTGTACGACCAAAGCGAGAGCTGTGTCCGGGTTCTCGGCAGTAAGTCGGACTCGTTTCAGGTGAGAGTTGGCCTCCGCCAGGGCTGCGCTTTGTCACCAATCCTGTTTGTAGTATTTATGGACAGGATATCGAGGCGTAGTCGGGGTGGAGAGGGGTTGCAGTTCGGTGGGCTGGGGATCTCATCGCTGCTTTTTTGCAGATGATGTGGTCCTGATGGCATCATCGGCCTGTGACCTTCAGCACTCACTGGATCGGTTCGCAGCCGAGTGTGAAGCGGCTGGGATGAGGATCAGCACCTCTAAATCGGAGGCCATGGTTCTCAGCAGGAAACCGATGGAGTGCCTTCTCCAGGTAGGGAATGAGTCCTTACCCCAAGTGAAGGAGTTCAAGTACCTTGGGGTCTTGTTCGCGAGTGAGGGGACAATGGAGCGGGAGATTGGTCGGAGAATCGGCACAGCAGGTGCGGTATTACATTCAATTTATCGCACCGCTAGACGAAAAGAGAGCTGAGCCAGAAGGCAAAGCTCTCAATCTACCGGTCAGTTTTTTGTTCCTACCCTCACCTATGGTCATGAAGGCTGGGTCATGACCGAAAGAACAAGATCCAGGGTACAAGCGGCCGAAATGGGTTTCCTCAGGAGGGTAGCTGGCGTCTCCCTTAGAGATAGGGTGAGAAGCTCAGTTATCCGTGAGGAGCTCGGAGTAGAGCCGCTGCTCCTTTGCGTCGAAAGGAGCCAGTTGAGGTGGTTCGGGCATCTGGTAAGGATGCCCCCTGGGCGCCTCCCTAGGGAGGTGTTCCAGGCATGTCCCAGCTGGAAGGAGGCCTCGGGGAGACCCAGGACTAGGTGGAGGGATTATATCTCTAACCTGGCCTGGGAACGCCTCGGGATCCCCAGTCGGAGCTGGTTAATGTGGCCCGGAAAGGGAAGTTTGGGGGTCCCCTGCTGGAGCTGCTACCCCCGCGACCCGACCCCGGATAAGCGGATGAAGATGGATGGATGGATGGATGGATATATATCAGTGTATGAGTATGGCGTTATGAAACGCCATACTATGACAGGTATGGCGTTATGAAATCAAGGAGAGGGTTAACTGTTCCTGCTACAGATTTTCCACCGTGGTCAGAAAGAACAGGGGAGACACATCAGTATAAACATCAGGCCACTTACGTTATTTGCATTACAAAGAGTGTATATATTTGTTATTTATTTTTGGTATAGTGCTTAACAAGCATCATTTAATCTTGCCCAGTTGTGGCCTGTTGAGGTGTTGTGTTATTTGTATGGATCCACTATATAAACATAATATCTACATACATGGCATTTGATTGGAGGCTAGTCTCACTTTGTCCCACAGCAACATTAAAATAGTTTAGATTTGTGTACATTGCTTCTGTTAATAATGTATTGTATTAAGTGTCCATTTCATTATAATATTCAGATTTATAATAAATAATTAAACATGCACATGTATTTTAAGTTCCATTAAAGCGGGGTAGGTGGAGGCGGGGTCACAATTGAGCATTTAAAAATGTACTTGAAAGTAACGCAGTAACGCAGTTACTTTCATAATTTGTAACTGAGTAACTAATTTAGTTACTTTTTGGAAGAAGTAACGAGTAACTTTAACTAATTACTTTTTAAAAAGTAACGTGCCCAACACTGCTTTTCAGTGATGAGTTTTTCCAGCCCTGCGGGTGTTACTGAGTCCCACAGAGACAATACCCCCGGCCTTGGTGCCAAACTGGCCCCTAGGGTACTAATCCGCCCTGTCTGAATTTCAGAACAGAGATCATTTACCACACAGGAAACAAAAGCAGAGACACACAAACACGTGGTTGTGTGTGCGTGCGTGCGTGCGACAATAGCCACGTTTCAACATGCAGCTGCAGTAAAGGACTTATATACTACGTATACAGTACCATATCCTTGCAAAGACCCACATATACTATTGATATACATTAGACAAACAATGTAAAGATAATTGTAAGCAGTGTTAATGAAGAAAGACGAGATTAAACGGCAAACATACAAGAATATATACACAAGTATACAGTATACACTCCAGCTAATTGTGATGTATGCTGCTCTATCCTTCTCTATCTATTTTTGGAATCTGGTCTTGTTTCTTGTTCTGCTGTCACACCTCACTGCCCCCCCCCTAGGAATCAATTCTGATCTTATGGCGTCATCTTAGGCTTTGGAGAACAAAACCAAAACATTTTCTACCAATTTTCTGACATTTTATAGACCAAATATCTAAGCGATGAATCGACTATAGGAAAATAATTGTTAGTTGCAGCCCTATCCGACTCCCAGCGACATCAAATCTTCACCTAACCCGACTAGCTCTAATATTAACATTAAGATTATTAAAATAAAGATTTATTTTTTAAATGATACTTAAACTACCTGGCATAAGCATGTTCAATATTATGCCTAAACCCAACCCACCGGCTTGGGGAGCCAAAATGAATTCACATAATTTACATCTCATTTGCATAATTAGTTTCATAGCATTGCATTTAGTAGCCGAATACTGATTGGGGGAAATCATTTTCTCAGCTTTATCAGCTTTTCTGTCGGTCCATTAAATAATGGGTTATGAATATCATGCAGCCCTTTGGAAAAAACAATCCAAATATCAAATGCAATCAAATGTCTGCACCTGGTGGTCTGGGCTGCTGATCATGTAAGGTGGAGCGAATTGGGGCGTGAGGACACGTGCTATAATACAGAATTGAATCATTTTGCACTTAAATTATTCACCTTTGAGTGACTAACTTCCCATACTAATCAGCACTGAGAGTGACCTCATTGTCAGCATGGCATGTGCAGCTGCAAACCAGACAGACAGGCAGGATACTGTGGGTGTTGCCACATCACTTTGATCTATAACTAACCTAATCACGGAATCTATTACAGCTGAGTAACATCAGCATCGGTAGCCTAATATCTGGAGCCACAAAAACTGAATTAAGCTCCAATGTTAAAGTCTATTACGCGTGTATGTATAATAAAAGATTATTTTTTGTGAGTGGACATGTAGGCTAATGAGCTGGCTTTCTGCTCTCTGTCTCTTTAACGTCTGCTCCCAGGCCAGTGGACCGTTACTCGGCCCTGATTTCATGTACGGCAGCGGCACAAAAGGCGAACATGTGGATTTGCTGAGGTGTGCGGGACAAAGCCTTACCTTCCAACGGCAGCAGCAGCGCCAGCAGCAGACAAAGCGACCACAGGGAACGGTTAGCCATGACTCCGGTCTCCACACACACAAACAGCCGGTACAAAGTAGTAATAGAGCGGTTAAATAACGGGCCTGTTACCGTTCCGTTTGTCTGCAGCCTGCTGTTCAGCTTCTCACACAGAAAGCCGCATACAAGGCGTTCACTATTGCACCCAGTGACACTGCCACACTGTGCCACTTCCTGCCACACCTTTCAAAATAAAACCCTCTACTTAATAAGGAGGCGATGGAGGACATAACCCACATCTTGACGCTCCAGAGGGATAAACTGAACCCCTGTCTTACTAAAAATGTTTTTGAAAGAAGAGAGCGAGCACCCCTGACCCCCCCCCCATCCCTTTTTATTTTATTTTATTTTATTTTATTTTATTTTATTTTTATTTTTATTTATGTTTTTATTTTATTTTATTTATTTTTTGGTCCGGTCAGATATTATATGATCTTACCATGAATGTCTGTGCTGACTGTCTGTGCTGACAATAAATAAAAAATAAGTTCATAAAAAATAAATAAGGAGGTGATGTAATGGTTTGGTTTTGCCAACAGTAAAAGTGAAGAATGTCAGCAACACCAAAATGACCCTTAACTATTTTAATTATACACGATAAATATGAAGTTTCAATCACGTCCTGCAATTAAATAGTCCTATCTCCTCAACTCAGACATGTTTAACACGTAAAAACACTCTTTGCTTTGAATATAAATGAGTCCCAGTCCCAGTTTGTGGGCCTCATATTAGCACTCCGGTCACAGAGGAAACCCTCACAGTTTTTCTAAAAAAAGAAGGTTGTTTAAAAACACTTACCGTTGTTCTTAAAGTAGGCCTATTTCTAAAATCCTCAAATATTCTTCCAACCATCTGGGTGAAAAAATGAATAACTATAGAATCTACCTCTGTGACCCAATATATATATATATATATATTATATATATATATATATATAATACCTTTTACTCTACTACACATTTGTTTTGCAGCTATAGTTACTATTTTATTTAAATAACTAGTGAAATTATCAATTAAAACTAAAAATCATATATTAGAGACATGTTTTTTTTTTATTTTTATGAATAGAGATTTGTGTACCATAACTTTGTTTTTCTTCTTCCCGCTCCCATTATTCTTCATCTCACGACCCCTCAGATTCATGTTGTGACCCTTTGGAGGGGCCCAACCCCTACGTTGGGAACCATCACGTCTCAGTCTATAGCTCCAACTTGAACAGCTGATGACTTATGCTCATGGCACTTTTTTTGCTTTTACTTTGAATACTTTAGCTTTAATTGTAAGGAGTAGTTTTACATTGTGATATTGGTACTTTTATTTAGGTAAAGGACCTGAGTAGGCTACTTCCACCACTTAGTGGAAGTGCAAGTATAGCCTACTTGTAATAAATGTATTGAGGAACAGACTACTTGAGTAAATGTAGGCTACTTTAGCCACCACTGTTTACTGTTAGCTAATGCTAGTAGTAGAGTGAATTGGGATTGCAGGTGTATTAAAGTGCCTTGAGTGATTGTCGTGCCCATCATATTATGTGTAGGCGTGGTTTTTATCCCTAAACTGCGGAAACAGGCTGACTTACTCCAAAAAGCTGGCAGCAGCAGCAACAGCAGCAGCACATAGCCTGGACCAGCACTGACAACAGAGCAGCGTACATTAGACGTACTAGTGTCCACACAACACTGAGGAGATGGGGGACAAAACGGGGACCAGGTAAGAGAATCATCCAGTTGGCTAATGTGTGCTGTCACGGGATGGAAATAGAAGACGTAGGCTATACGTTCCGTTAACTCGTGAGGAGAAAAAAGGGAAGTATCCAAGCTCCTTTTAAAAAAAAAAAAAAGAAAAAAAAGACAAATGAAACCTCTGCTGTTTATCGCCGAAATAGCCAAACGTGTAGCCTATGTGTGAAAGACACTACGAAATTCGAACCAGATTCACACGACTCTTTCGCTTCGCCATGGATTTTGGAGGACTGGAATTTGATTTTTTTCCCTTTTAAATATATCAATATTCCAACGGCACCGATCATAAAAGTAATGCCGAATTGAAGAGTGGATGCTCACTGAAGTTTACATTCTTGTCCTGTCATGTATGCAGCTGTTGCGTTTGACTACAAACAAGGCCGCGTCAAATTGCCTTAAAATGTATACATTTTGGAAAGGAGTCTGGCGTAACTTCCTCATATGAGAAAACGAGGCGTATTGGGGGGTGTTGAGTATGCTTGAGCACTAGCAGTAGGGAATGTAGCCGCAGACGTTGCCTCTCAGTAAGCTAATAATCGTTTATACTTTGACGTGGATGATTATTCAAGTCACATAGGCCTATAGGTACAGTAGGCTATAATCCAATATAGACAGAAGTCAAACTTTGTTTAACCCGACAGGTGTTTGGCAGGCAGCACTTTTATTTACCGTGGAGGCTATTGGTTTTTTCAAGGTGCATATTAACTTAACATCCAGTTGCATAACGGTACATTGTAACTCTCAGAATTGGCTGATAAAGTAGCTTCTCTTCTACAGTGTTGAAGTACAGTTGAAGTCAGCGGCGGCAAACGTGCGGAGGCAGACCGACTTATTTCTGTGTCTTGTCTGCATTTTTCAATGCAAAGGTCTCAATATAAAAACGACGATTACATGAGAGACAGATAGTGGAGATAAAGGAGAATTTGACAGATTTGGTGACGGTGGCTATAGCAGCCCACCACTAGGAGTCGCCAAAGACACCAACAGGCTACTCCAATCACAGGGGCTTTAAAGCAGGGGTGTTAACCTCAGTTTCACTAAGGGCCACACTGGAAAATGAGAATCACACCAAGGGCCAGACATGTATAGTTTATTGACATGCTTTTATTTAATCGAAAAATTCAAATATTTTTGATCTCATTATAAGGCCTTCTCACTTACAGTTTGCAGGCTTTTTCCCAGTGGTGTAGTCTAATGTATTTTAGCGGGTATACTGTACTATATGGATCAGACTGGACATATCAAAGTGGGGGGTCTGGGTGACCTCCCCCAGGGAAAATTTTGAGCGTCACAGACTTCATTTCCTGCAATCTGATAGACTTTTTTTGCACCAACTTATGGTAGATATACCTTTTTATTTAGCCTATGCGAAGGAAAACACAGATGGCAATTCAAAATATATCAAAAATATAATGGAAAGTATGTTGTTACGTGTCATTGTGCATTTTTAAGTGGGTATATGGAAATCCTGGGGCTTTCTTAGTGGGTATACCTGCGTATCACGTAGACTACACCACTGGTTTTTCCTGCGTAGAGGAATTTCTGGCGCCCACCCCCCAAGAAGTTACCAAAATGATAACAATTGAAAATAAAAATAGCAATTCAAATCCTCTCTAAATGTGCTTTAAGAGGAATTTACCAAACAACCGTAAAACAAGCAGAACAGAAACTTGAATATGAGCGCTAATCTCAGATTTATTCTCCAGAGTCAGGCTGTACCAGCAATTAGGCCTATTTGTTTAACCACTTTTGTTAATTGGGGTTTTATTTACTCAAGTATAATACACAGTTTATCAAATCGTCAGAAATAACAGGCGAATGCATGTGTAGATTTCTGTCAAATAAGATAACACAGACTCATTGCTTTTACTGTACGCAGACCGATCGTGCTTACTGTAGTGTGTAGTCACCCCCAAAGGCCTATTCTGAGTCAGGAAAAAACCCTGGTTCGTTTTACATGAAAGCCCTAAAAAAGTCCTTAGCCATCATAGAATTTAGCAAATCAGGCAAAACAATGATTGCGTTTTGATAAGTAGGCTAGCACTTAGCCAACTCACTGCAAACTCACTAGTTGTGTGGGAATTTCTGAGTCTCAAAGTCAGGAAATCTGCCAAATTGTGCTTTTGAATGTGTCGCGTAATTGCAGTTTGAAAAACAGTTTCCCATGTTTTTGGGGCCTTGAGTTTGACACATTGCTTTTAAAGGATAGTTTCACAAATCTTCAAGTCTGTGAAAAACAATAATCAAGTGCTAACATGTACTGTGAAAGACGTTTTGCTTGCTGTGATTATTCCTCCTGTTCATACTGGCCATTACATTCATTTTTTTACATACAAAAAGCTGAAATTGTGAATTATGAATAGTTACGATTTAGTGGATAATTACAGACTGTCCAAAGCTTAGTCAGGATACTGTTTTCAAACCATTTCATTTTTCAAATGCTAAATAAAATTGAATAAAACAACCAAAATTCCTGATCCTTCACTTGCAAAGAGGGTTGTATAGAGCCATCGATGTTGTTTATGGGCAATTTGCTTGAACAAAACCCAAATTTCTGACGTAGAAACCTTGAAAACAAGTCAGATTTGACCCTTGGATGACAGGAGGGTTAAATTACATGGAATTAGTTTTTGATCTCTTTAGCACAGAGCATTGATAATAGCTTATTTATGGGGGAGTTTTGTGCTGAATGATCACTCATTGTGTTTAGAATAGGGAAGGGTTAGGTTGTGGAAAAATTGCGACATTTTGGAGGCCTGGCTGTTGGATCATTTCCAAACCTTTCAAATCGCTTAACATTTGGTTATTTAGTTTTCATTTTAATTCCACTTGTGGCTAGAACAGCCAGTTTATAGCAGCTAGTTTTGTCAAACTAAGAGCGTAAGAGTGTGAACATTTAAATGACATTGTGGGTTACTTTGGCGGGGATATATCCTGTCCTCAGTGCTGACCTCAGTAGTTTTATTATGATGACATCACGTTTTTGGGCCTTTTTAGGATAAGGGGTTGACAGGAAGGGGTTCACACGTCCCGTGTTAAGGAAGTAATGGAAGTTTTCGTTGGTAATCAGGATGTTTATTTTGTTCTTTGCCCCTGTTTTCTTTCCTCAGAATGTTAAAGGCAGCACATTCCTGGACGTGCACCATGATAATGTTCTTAAAAGTGCAGCAGTGTGCAAAAACTTTAAGCTGACATGGCCTCAATAGTCTTGACAACAGCTCTGCTTGTAGGCCAGAAAGAATCTTCTCAAGTGGCAGATTAGTCTCAACAGTGGGTCACAAAATACTTTTTCTGGCATATACACCACTGGCGCACAGTATTCACTGTCCACATTTCCTGGAATACTTCACCCACTTCCTGTTTAGTTTAAGTACAGACACTCTGCTCTTTTCTCTTTGCTTTGCTTTTGACACGCCTGTGTGTTAGCTAAATGGAAAACAACTTGACAAGGTCTCAATGGTCAGCAAACTCTGAATCCCCCAAACTCTGGAAAGCTGAACAAAACAACTGATTTGACTTAACTGGGTCTTGCTGGACTAATGATAATGCAAATATTAAATATAAGAGTAAAACTGTACCCTGTAACCCCTAATGTTCTTGTTTTTAATAATCGTTCAAGTCTAAAAATGTAATATTTGTGTATGCACAAAGAACCAAGGCAATTTCCTTGTAAGTGGTACTTACTTGGCAATGAATCCTTTTCTGATTCTGATGTAGTTGTGGTGTGGGTGACATTGTTTACACACTTGTCTGTGTACTGAAAACGTACCTAAATTGGGGACTGACCATTGGTCTGAAGGCCCATTATTCCGAAACCCGAATAGTTCTAAAAATGTCCTGGAACGGAAGCACATAGTCCGACAGCCTGTTATCCTGAAAACCAAAAAGCCCACTGCTCCGAAAGCCTGTTGCTCCTAAAATACACATTGGAGTTGGAGGTTAGTGACTGCCGGCCTTACTATTTTCCAAACACCCTTAACGTATTGCTTAATTTAACAGATAATGCATAATCATATCAAATGACTTTGTATGACTCCTGAAAGACTTTTCAGCTGATATTTAACTTCAGCTCTTTTGTGAACTAAGTTATAATAACGGGCCGTCCAACTATTACGTCTTTGGAATAATGGGCTGTTTGACCAATGGCATGGCAACATTGCTGCAAAGATTAATCGATTACGTGTCAACTATTTCATCAATTACCAACTTTGTTGATAATCCAATAATCAGTTTGAGTTTGAAAAAAGATCTGATTCCTGAATATGTTCTAGTTTCTTCTCTCCTCTGACAGTAAACAGAATATATGTTTGAGTTGTGGACAAAACAAGCTTTGGGAAACACTGATCGACATTATTCACCATTTTCTGTCATTTTATAGAGCAAACAATAATCGACAAATTAAGCGACAATGATGCTAATCATTAGTGCCACATGGCACCCAAAAGTTTACCTAAGATGAGTTCCTCAGGGCTCGATTCTTGGGCCTCCTCTGTTGCTCCCACGAAGCTCCGATTTTGCAAAACAACACCAACACTTACCCCAGTTATGCAGATTACACTCCAGTGTTTAGCTTTTAGTGTATTTCCTTTTTACATGTTCGAAATAAAGCATTCATTCATTCAAATGTACGTACAGCTTTTATTTTTAAATTTTTTTTTTCTAAATTATTATTTCATGAAGCGAAGCCTGCAAGCTGGCTTACTCTTCTCACTGCAAAATACAGTCTATCCAACACTCTTTTGATCATGCCGGTGTTCTCACTGTATGCCACACTGTTTACCTGTAAGCTATGCTGTCACCTGCTGCTCATGTAGCATGGGGGCAGCTGTGGCTCAGGTGGTAGTGCGGTCGTCCAAGTGTCCTTAAACCCCATTTTCTCCCGATGCTGCGCCATTGGTGTGCAAATGTGTGTATCCGATGAGCAGGTGGCAACTTGTACGGCAGCCATGGCCACCAGTGTGTGAATGTGTGTTAACGGTTCCTGTACTATGTTAAAGCGCTTTGAGTAGTCGTTAAGACTAGAAAAGCGTGATATAAATACAGTCCATTTACATTTGGAAAGACCCACCGCTATCCAGCTGCCACCTGTAAGCTCTGAGTGTGCATTCTCCTGGGCAGTTATTATCATCACGAGGTCAGAGCCTAGACGCCAAATATTAATGCTGTGCATATTCTACATTCACTTAATCCATTTCATGGGAGCTTGCAGACTGTTATTTTAGTTTTATTCCTTCCCATTGTCTTTTTAAATTTAGTTTGTAATGATTTATGTAAAGCATGTTGAGTTGCCTTTTATGTTTGAATGGTCCCATACAAGTAATCTTGTCTTGCCTTACAACACAGATTGATGATATCTAACACGGTAAGAGAATCAGAGGGTGGAGATTTCCTTAAAATGAGTTTGGAATAGTTCCTCAAGTGTGTTTCTCTAAAAACATGTCCGTTTAATGCCATTGTTCTTTGTCGAGTGCTTTTGCAGTTTTTCATTGTGATGATTGATGTCTCAGGATCGGGAATGTTCCATGCTGTGTACTGTAATCTAATCAGGCCCACATGGTCATAGACAGGCCTCTGCTCTGTTCTGCTGCACATACAGAGAGTATGAGAGTAAATGTCATGCACGATCCGTTTTGAGACACGGTGTAAGACTCCGGTAAATATTTAGTTGTAGTTTATCGTGACCTTCCTGTCCTACAGTTCATTGTACTGCCAACCATCACTGCTGCTTTCTAACTGCTCACTTTGTGTTTATATGAAGGACAGGAAATTATTATACTGTGCTGCGAGTGTGTATTGGAGTGTAATGACATCCACAGTTTCTATACTCGCAGCTTGTTATATAGACCCTCTGACTAATCAGGCCTTATTGTTTCCCTTGTTTACTGTGAAACGCAGGCAACGCTACATGGACAGATATTGTCCGTGTATTGATCATGTCACTGGCGTCAGTGAACTGTAGCTTTTAGCAAATCTAGTGTGGTGGCAATGTTCGCAGTATTGGCCAGAGTGAGTGTTCATGTTTTTGGTTAGAAATGGGGAGGTTTGGGGGCATCCTTGGGGCTTGGAGGTTAGGACCATAGACTGTATGTAAAGATGAATGCGTCTCCACCATGGATGTATTTTTTTTTACTGGATACTGGATCCCAAAATGGCACTAATTCAGTTCAAAGGATTGGCTCGCCGGGTGCATATGGCAAAAAGTTTCTAAGCTTTCGGGGTTTACTTACCTGATATGCAGCCCAGTTAATATGGACAGTAGTGTTTCTCCCGCTGGTCCTGGGAGAATGTAGTGATGTCACTGATGTTTGTGTAGAGGGATGTTTTTTTGTTTTTTTTTCAAATATAAAAAGTCCATTGATTTAAAAATTCAGAATAGAAAGTTTAAGATGTCCTGGCAGCAGTTTAAAAGTTTTACAGACAGCTCTATTACAATGGTGGTGGCCTATGGGGAAAATCGTTTTTGGGCCACGTGGGGGATTTTTCGTTGCAATACCGCGAGTGGTCACTGGACAGAATTGGCTGCAAGGCTGAGCGCTGTACCTGGGGGTCTGATCTCCACTTCCTCCCACTGTACAAAAGTAAAGCCAAAATATCCGGTAAATCATGACGTTTCAACTCGTCAGCATGATAACAACTACCTAAAATGACAGAAACTTATCTTTGGGGAAAAATGTATTTGACGTGTACTTCTGACGCTGCCAGATGTTTTGGTATTACTTTTAGTCTAGTCTATATTCACGACGTTCCACTTCCGGGATTGTTCAGGTGCTGCAGGAAATTCCACCGGATGTCCCTCATTTAAGCCTGATGTCCGTCCCCTTCCTCTTTCTTTGTGTTGCCTTTCTAAACTCTGGTGGATTTCTGAGGACTATGGTTAACTGCTCCTCAGATCTCTGCAGGGTAAATCCAGACAGCTAGCTAGACTATCTAGATGACGTATACCATCCACATGCATTGATCACATTTACACTAATGCTGTAGAACTGTGCTCAAAAACTGTATCGGTTCCCATAGGATTTAGTGTTCATAATCTAGTAGCAATATCCAGGAAAGTCAAAGTTCCAAAGGCAGGGCCTAAAGTAGTGTTTAAGAGATCATACAAGCAATTCTGCTGTGAGTCGTATGTGGATGATGTTAAAAATATTTGTTGGTCTGATGTGAGTAAGATGACGGACCCAGATGCTGCAGTTGAAGTATTCATGAAACTGCTGCTTTGACAGTTAGAACTGTTAGTGCCCTTTGGATTGATGAGGAATTGAAAAAATGCATGGTTGATAGAGATGAGGCCAAACGAGTGGCAAAAAGCTCTGGATGTACATCTGATTGGCAAACATATTGTGAAATACGGAACTATGTGACTAAAATGAACAAAAAGAAGAAGAAATTGTATTATGAAAGTAAAATAAATAATGTAAAGTATGATGGAAAAAAACTCTGGAGTACCTTAAATGATATCATGGGCAGAAAGAGTAACTCAACTCTATCTTTCATTGAGTCAGACGGGTCTTTCATTACTAAACCCTTTGAAATTGCTAATCATTTGAATGATCATTTGTATTGGCAAAGTGTGTAAATTAAGGCAGGAAATGCCAACAACAAGTTGTAATCCATCATATTCATGTATAACAGACCAAATAATGAAAGACAAGAACTGTATTTTTGAATTGTGCAAAGTGAGTATAGAACTAGGTGGAGAAAAATATTGTTGTCCATCAATAATGAAAAACCACCTGGTATTGACAACTTGGATGGAAAATTACTGAGGATGGTTGCTGACCAAATTGCCACTCTTATATGTCACTTTTTCAATTTAAGCCTTTACTAGCGTTTTTCCTCAAATTTGGAAATAAGCTAAAGTTATTCCTTTGCTCAAGCTAGCTAGGGCTGCCTTCAACGGCACTAACAGCCGACCTATTAGTTTGTTGCCTGTTCTTAGCAAACTATTGGAAAAAACTGTATTTGACCAGATACAGAGCTACTTTTCTGTTAACAGTTTGACAAGCAAGTATCAGCACGCTTAAAGGGAACATGCACTGCACTTACACAAATGACGGATGATTGGTTAAAGGAAATTGATCAGAGGAATATTGTGGGAGCAGTACTGTCAGACTTCAGTGCTGCCTTTGATGTTATTGATCACAAATTATTATTGGAAAAGCTTGTATGTTATGGTTTTGCACCATCTGCTTTATCATGGATAGAAAATTATGTATCCTACAGAACGCAAAGAGTTTTCTTTAATGGAAGCTTTTCTGACACAAAACATTTAGTGTGTGGAATTCCACAAGGAAGTTCGCTCATCTCTTTATTATTTTCAATTTTTATTAACGCTCTTCCACTTGCCTTTAAAACAGCTTATGTGTCCATGTATGCAGATGATACAACAATATACATGTGTGCACCTACTATTAATGAAATAACTGCAACACTCAACAAAGAGTTGCAGATAGCACTAGAATGGGTTACTAACAATAGACTATTCCTAAACATGTCAAAGACTAAAAGCATTGTATTTGGTACAAAACATTCCTTGAGCTCTAGGCCTCGGTTGAATTTGATGTTGAATAATGTAGCTGTTGAACAAGTAGAGGAAACAAAGCTTCTTGGTGTTTTCTTAGATTGTAAACTATTGTGGACAAGACATATAGATTCTCTTGTTGGAAAGATGGGGAGGAATATTTCTGTTATAAAAAGATGCTCGCCTTTTTTTTAACACCACACCTAACCAAACAAGTTCTGCACACTCTAGTTTTATCACATCTTGACTATTTCCCAATGATATGGTCAAGTGCTGCAAAGAAAGATCTAGGAAAACTGCCTAGAGCCCGAACACAATCAATGCAACGTACAGTATTGTATCGAGGGATGGTTGCTTGGAACTCACTTCCAGCAGAGATTGCCAAAGGGCCTAATATATCAAGTTTTAAAAAAACAAGTAAAGGATCATCTAAGGGCCCTAAGACTGTAAGACTGTAACCATATTTTTGTACTTAGTTTATGTATAGGAGTATTGATATGTAAACGAAGATGTTGTAAGATTTAATTTTTACTATGTTCTGTGTTTATGTATTTAATGTGATGATATATATTATTATCAGCATACATGGAAAGGAATATGTATATCTGCAAGGAAAAGAATACTAGCTATACTGCTTTTTTATTGTTCTGTGTGGACCCCAGGAAGAGTAGCTGATGTTCTGCATCAGCTAATGGGGATCCTAATAAAATAAAATAAAATAAAATAAAATCTGTTCAAAATTTCTTTTGAACTTTTGAACGTACACTTGTTCCACCAGAACAAGTTCCTTCCCGAGGCTATTTTGCAGAGGCACCGTGGCTCCGTCCAGAGCTTAGCACCGCCCAAGACGATTGTGATTGGTTTAAAGAAATGCCAATAAACCAGAGCATGTTTTTCTCCCATCCCAGAATGCCGTGTGGACTAGCCAGACCTTCCTCTGCAGCGCTGTGGAGGAAGGTCTGGCAATACGAGACTACTTTTAGTCTATGCATCAACCCCTGGTTAGGACGCACACCAAATTGCACCATTCTCCGTGCAGCAGAACCACGTAGTCTTCCTCCTTCTAAACCAGACGCCTACTTTGCCCATAATGCAGTTTGATCGGACATCTAAGTCGGTTATACTAGTGGATACATAAACGCGCCAGTCTAGGGTTGCAAAAGTTCGGCAAATTTATTGAACTTTTAAAAGTTAAGCTCTGGAATTTTGCATCATTTTAATTATTAAAATCATACATTTTGATATTGGATTTATTTGTTGGGGAAATACAAATTAAAAGCATATCTAGGTCTTGCGGCATGTTTTGGTTAAAAGTATGCCCATTTTACATGTAATTGAATTGTAACGTGCACTGCATTCAGCAGCGCACTCTTCCATGACATGTACAGATCATTTGACAACATTCTGTAAAAAAGGAATTCAGCTTGGATAGTGAAGATGAGGCATCAGAGACTCTCCGTGGGATCATATCTATGAGATACTTTATTTTTTGGAGAGAAGTCTTTTTTTTATTTATTTGTTAAGGGGAGTCAACTCATTTTTAATTTTAAAGGTCCCATGGCATGAAGATTTCACTTTATGAGGTTTTTTAACATTAATATGAGTTCCCCCAGCCTGCCTATGGTCCTCCAGTGGCTAGAAATGGCGATAGGTGTAAACCGAGCCCTGGGTATCCTGCTCTGCCTTTGAGAAAATGAAAGCTCAGATGGGCCGATCTGGAATTATGAGGTCAGAAGGGGGGAGGTTACCTCCCCTTTCTCTGCTTTGCCCACCCAGAGAATTTGGCCCGCCCATGAGAGAGAGAGAGACGACATGGCTTGAAAACAAGCGAAGCATGGCAGTTGGTCAAGGCCACACCCCCACCCTCCACCTTGCCCCCCCTCTCTCCTCCTCAATAGCATTTAAAGCTACAGACACAGAAATGGCACATACTAAGGAAAGCTCATTGTGGGACTGGCTCTAGTGGCTGAAATTCTGCACCAAGGCTGAATTTCGGGAAAGAGACTTCAGATACAGTATTAGGGGACCACTAAGTTCTATATAAAAGAGACTTCAGATACAGTATTAGGGGACCACTAAGGCCTATATAAAAGACTTCAGATACAGTATTAGGGGACCACTAAGGCCTATATAAAAGACTTCAGATACAGTATTAGGGGACCACTAAGGCCTATATAAAAGAGACTTCAGATACAGTATTAGGGGGACCACTAAGGCCTATATAAAAGAGACTTCAGATACAGTATTAGGGGACCACTAAGGTCTATATAAAAGACTTCAGATACAGTATTAGGGGACCACTAAGTTCTATATAAAAGAGACTTCAGATACAGTATTAGGGGACCACTAAGGCCTATATAAAAGACTTCAGATACAGTATTAGGGGACCACTAAGGTCTATATAAAAGAGACTTCAGATACAGCAGCATGTCATAGGACCTTTAAAGTTCAACTTTAAATTGTTGATTTTTCTTCTTTTTTTCTATCCGAAAGGTTTACAATTATGTCTGCTTATGATATGGTTAAAGATGTATTTCTATCTGCATAATAGTACATGGTATTTATCAGCAAACAACTCCTATATTTCCACTTTACGCTCGTTAATTCCCGTTAATTCCCTTGGAAAGTTTCAACCTTGAATATTCCCATTCCATTTTGCAGCCCTACACCTGACTGGAAGTAAAGTCACAAGGCATGGCAAATGTCCTAAAAGGAGAAATAAAGCAAAAGTCTCAAACTAGGCTACTGTGAGATCTGAAAGAACCAATACCGGTGTGATCCAGCCTGGGCTGGGCAATATGTCAATATTATATCGGTATCGATGTATGAGGCTAGATATGGTCTTAAATTTTGGATATGGTAATATGTGTTGTGTTTTCCTGGTTTTAAAGGCTGCAATACAGTAAAGTGATGTCACTTTCTGAACTTACATGACTGTTCTAGCTGTTCTAGTATTTGCCTTTACCCACTTAATCATTACTGATGATTATTTATCAAAAATCTCATTGTGTAAATATTTTGTGAAAATCACCAATAGTCAACACTACAATATCGCCATCGACTGCAGCAGTTGCTTGAATATAATGTTGCGGGACATTTTCAAACTGCGCTGCATTGAATTTGTGTAGTTCAGCCATAGAACTGTACAAAACTAGAGGTTGGCCAGGTTGCTAATATGCTAGTATTAATAAATGAATCCCAACTTTGAGTTACATACACGCACTGTTAATAAAATATGCTCTCTCCCTCTTTCAACAGAGTCTTTAAGAAGTCCAGCCCCAACTGCAAGGTGGGATATACAATATGTTTGTGTGGAGGCTCTTCTCAATGTTTCTTCCTCTCTGGAACATCTCCTCTCGTGGATTACCCTAATCCCTCCGTTTCCTTTCTGTCTGTCTCCTTTCTTCCACAGGTCACAGTTTATCTAGGGAAGCGAGACTTTGTTGATCACTTAGACCACGTGGATCCAGTCGGTGAGTCCAAATGCGCACACACACACACACACACACACACTCACACTCACACTCACACTCTCTCGGAGTTAGATCAGACTTGAGCTCACAAGACTATCATTCTCATCCAGGACCATCATCATCACCACCCTCCGTATTTAAGAGTCCAATTCCCAAACATATAGTGCGCACCTATTTTATATTATAAACGTCCATTACATTCAAGCCATTGCCAACAAAGCTAATTAAGCCTGTCAGCTCCACAAAACTCTCTCTGTATTTCTCAGTGTGGCTATGTTTACAAAATGGTGTTGTCCGGCGACTTACACGCAAAGAAACTTGAGTGACGCGTCACCGCCGAGAAAGGACAACAGCAGCGTTCGGCTTCGGAGACGAAGACGACGTCGAAACTACAAGATAGTGACCTCTTCTGAAGAGTCCATCATGTTTTTTTTAAATCCTCCGTGTCCTCCTTGGCTACTAGCAACTGTGTGGAGGAGGGGGGGTGGGGGTGGCGCGAGATCACCGCAGGCTTGCATCATGTGGATGCTCCGACAGTGTTGTTGTCATTACTTAGAATTCCTCATGGGGGAGACAGAAACTACGCACTGTAGCTTTAACTGGAGACCTTACAGGAAAATGCATCATTTTTCAATTTTGAGGTTTTGGCCTATTTCAGATTAGTGGGGAAAACAAAATCCAAAATACAGATTTAGGTGTTTATTTTACGTGTGTGTGTATGTGTGTTCTAGACGGAGTGCTCCTCATAGAACCAGAGTATCTGAAAGATCGAAAAGGTAAGAAAGTTCGAAGGTAGACGCAAAGTAAGTAGGGACTTGAATGACCGGTCCACTGACCACCCGTTTAATCACTCGTCCTCCAGTGTTTGCGACTCTGACCTGTGCATTTCGTTACGGCCGGGAGGACCTGGATGTCCTGGGCCTTTCCTTCCGGAAGGATCTGTACGTCAGCACGGTCCAGGTCTTCCCTCCTGCGCAGGAGAAAAAGACGCCTCTGAGCCGGCTGCAGGAGAGGCTGCTGAAGAAGCTGGGTCAGCACGCCTACCCCTTCCACTTCACTGTAAGCCTTCTAAACGCAACAGGTGTGATCTGGTGTTGTGTTACGGAGAGACTAGGGTGCCGTTTCCACTGGGGACACTTTTCAAAAATCCCGCTTGTGTCCCCCTTCACTTTCAAATTGTGCATTTTTGACTCTATCAAATGATTGGGATTGAGCCCCCCCTAAAAAGGGTCTAAAACCGTCACTGCTAGTAAACAAAACCAACCTGCTCTTACCCAGTTCACATATGTTTAAGTGCTGTGACTTGTGGCATAAGATGAGGTACGTGTATTGTTTAGCTTTAGAGTGTTCCATATTACTGTGCACCTAGAGCTGCCATTTAGATTTCACTTTGTTTGACACGTGGCAGATCCCCCAGAACCTGCCTTGCTCAGTAACCCTCCAGCCGGGCGCAGAGGACACCGGGAAGGCGTGTGGTGTGGACTATGAGCTTCGAGCGTTCTGTGCTAAGACTGCGGAGGAGAAGATCCACCAAAGGTTTAACACATTCAGACACCAGCTACCTAACTATCACTCCTAGAGACTACACTGAAAAAAAAAAAGTTTCTTCTTTGGCATGACATTCTTTGAAACCAGCCATTAGCCAATATTGTGCACCAGTTTGGAATGCCCAGTTCTCAATCTGGGTTTCCGTGGGGTCTTAAAGGGTAACGACCCTATTTTCCTATGTTTTTTGTGTAAGTGACTGATAGGAACAACAACCTTTTCAATTTGTTCCACTAAAAGTTCAGTTTTTTGCCACTGACAGGCTCAGATTATTATTCTAAGTGTCTGACAACATTATGGAAAGGATCCGTACAGAGACCTTTTTAAAACCTTTCTGTTTAACCAGAAACTGCTCTAAACCCACCAGACTCCATTTAAAAAAAAAACCCAATACTTTTAGCGTGTATAGAGCCAACATATTATCACATGTAAATCGGTAAACTATGTGTTTATTTCAACCAAATCAAGAGTCATGGTTGGAAAAGTGGAAAGACGACCCAAAACAGCTTTTCATAGTTTCATTTTGTTTCTGTCGACTTTGAATGAAGTGTGTTTTAAGATGCTAAAATGACTGTTTATTTACATGGAGTCTGGTGGGTTTAGCGAACGCAATTTTGCGGATGTTTTCCTATTTAAAAAAAGGATCTTACTATTTAACAGAAAAGTCAACCTCCTTTCCATAATGTTGTCAGACACTTAGAATATTAATCATTCATAATGGTCTTAAAAAGTCTTAAATTTGACTTAGCGAAACCTGCAGAAACCCTGTCAATGTACGGCAGTCCCTGTTACTAATACCTATGATGTTGTTGGTGTTGTGTGTGGTGTGTCATTTCCATAAATGTACATGTATATGTATGCTGTGTATGTAGGAACTCTGTGCAACTAGTGATCCGGAAGGTTCAGTACGCTCCGGAGAAGCCAGGTCCACAGCCGATGGTGGAGACCAGTCGCAGCTTCCTGATGTCCGATAGATCTCTACACCTAGAGGTCTCGCTGGATAAGGAGGTAACACACACACATTGATTTGCAATTTGATGACTGGGATATACACACACACACACACACACACACACACACACACACACACACAGACACTGCTAAGTCTCTGCCTCTCTCCAGCTGTACTACCATGGCGAGCCCATCAGTGTCAACGTCCACGTCACCAACAACTCCACCAAGACTGTGAAGAGGGTGAAGATATCGGGTAACTCCACCTGCCCTTACACACTTGCGCCCTTGTTTCAATTATTATCACTTTATCAACAACTGATCGGTGTTGTGACCAAGTCCCAAGTAAGTCTCCGCAGCCTGTGGAGGTACGTCTGGCAATGCAAGACCACTTTTTTTAAACCAAAAAACCATACATGGATTGCATTCAGCAGTCCACTTTGTTCCTTCTTGCGTGGAATTTTTAAATCCAAAAGTGATTACTTGTGGCACAGACGCAGCAATTGTGGTGATCTGGTCCGACTAATGTGGCTTCATCAGGGATATTAGATGTTACGTGTTTCCATCAGTCAAACCTTTCGTTTGACTGACGGCCAATCATCCAATCATGACAATCACATACCGGGGACTTTTTTGAGTCGTCCAGTCATGATTTACAGTTTGTGCTACTGTCGCTACATAGCCTACTTGATAGTCATCAAAAAGGTGACTCGCGTCCAACTCACGAAGTCTCAAGTCCACATCTCTGCTTGAGACGACAATGTATTGTTGTTGGAAGCAACAGTTGAAGTCAAGCATCTTGCCTCTACTGTAATCTGGATGAGGACTAAAGGATTCTCCTCTCTGCTCCTCAGTTCGTCAGTATGCTGACATCTGTCTGTTTTCCACGGCTCAGTACAAGTGTCCAGTTGCCCAGGTTGAAGCAGAGTGAGTTATTTACTATACTGTTATCCTACATTTTTATCCATGCTTCATTCCATTCTTTGATTCCTTGAAACCAATCCAGATATATAGGTATTTCTTTATTTTTTAAATACGGTAACGATATGTTGCCCGATATATAACATAAACACATAACATAAACAAAATCTTTCTTTAGAATTGTTACAAATCAACTTGTCAGTGCTCTCTGGTGAACAAAATATGGTAAGGTGACAGTTTCTAAATGCCGTCAAACCTAGTTTGGCATTTTTGCACTGCAAGTTCTTGTTCCTTAACGGCCGACATATACACAGATACTGATACATATCTGCGAGAAGCTAATATCGGCCGATATATAGCAACATGGCCGTCTAGCCCCTATGAGTATGTTGGCACTTCTCAACATTAACAAAGGGGTTCCACAGGGATCCTTTTTAGGTCCTGTTCTCTTTACAATCCCTATTAATAACTACAAGCACGTTAATAATTGTCAACTGCATTAGTATGCAGATGAGACTATTTTGTACGCAAAAGCAGACATAATTGACCATTTGAAATAAAAGCTACCAACATATGCTACCAGCTTCCTGCTGGTGCTTCTTGCTGTCTTTTGCACTTAAGAATAAACTTCCTTGCTCAAAGTCTTTTTTATTGCAAGTATGCAGTATATAGCAACAGACATAACAAATGGATCACTCTTTAACCTTCCCATTTTGCTCCTCCCTCCCTGACCTTTACCCCTCACCCCCAAACCCCAGTGATCAGGTTTCTCCCAGCTCCACCTCCTGCCAGGTCTACACTCTGACCCCCATGCTGGGTACCAACAGGGAAAAGAGAGGACTGGCCCTGGATGGGAAGCTAAAGCATGAAGACACCAACCTGGCCTCCAGCACCATGTATACACACACACACACACACACACACACACACACACACACACACACACAAGGTTTTACTTTTTATGCACAGAAGCACAAAAACCCTTCTTTTGTTGCAGAGTAAAAGAAGGGACCAACAAGGAGACGATGGGGATCCTGGTTTCCTACAGAGTCAAAGTCAAACTGGTGGTGTCTCGTGGAGGGTAGGTGAACACACTCGAGCTCTTCACAGCAATGGCTTCTGATAATGAACAAAGGATTTGCTGTTTTTCTATGGAAAGATATAGTGTGTGTGTATATATTTAAAAAAAAAAAAAAAAAAAAAGAAAAGAATAGATCTCAAATATGGGTAAACATTGGTGGCTTAGGTGTACCAGGGGCCAGATGCATCAACTGTAGATTCACAGAAAAACTATTGAGTACACAGAAAGATACACTTTTTTTTTGTGAGAATGATAAAACTGTGCAGACGAATAGTTCTGTTTTTTGATGTCACAACTATTTTGTGTGTGTGTGTGTGTGTGTGTGTGTGTGTGTAGGGATGTAGCAGTGGAACTTCCTTTCGTCCTGATGCATCCCAAACCTTTAGACCAGCCCAGCTCCCAACCACAGACAGGTAGGACACACACACTAGCTGAAAGAGAGACGGAGCAGGGACCCCCTACTACAGATATTTTAAAAAAGTTGAGTTGCGTATTAAACTGGGCCTACAATAACATGTAGGGCGGCCTAAAGCCATGCAATTCTAAAGTAATACAATAATAATTATTGAAGTATTCATATACAGTGGTGTGAAAAAAGTGTTTGCCCCCTTCCTCATTTCCTGTTCCTTTGCATGTTTGTCACACTTAAGTGTTTCGGAACATCAAACCAATTTAAACAAAAGTCAAGGACAACACAAGTAAACACAAAATGCAATTTGTAAATGAAGGTGTTTATTATTAAAGGTGAAAAAAAAATCCAAACCATCATGGCCCTGTGTGAAAAAGTGATTGCCCCCCTAAACCTAATAACTGGTTGGGCCACCCTTAGCAGCAACAACTGCAACCAAGCGTTTGCGATAACGTGCAATGAGGCTTTTACAGCGTCCTGGAGGAATTTTGGCCCACTCATCTTTGCAGAATTGTCCTAATTCAGTTACATTAGAGGGTTTTCGAGCATGAACGGCCTTTTTAAGGTCATACCACAACATCTCAATAGGATTCAGGTCAGGACTTTGGCTAGGCCACTCCAAAGTCTTCATTTAGTTTTTCTTCAGCCATTCGGTGGTGGACTTGCTGGTGTGTTTAGGATCATTGTCCTGCTGCAGAACCCAAGTTCGTTTCAGCTTGAGTACACGAACAGATGGTCGGACATTCTCCTTCAGGATCTCTTGGTAGACAGCAGAATTCATAGTTCCTTTTATCACGGCAAGTCTTCCAGGTCCTGAAGCAGCAAAACAGCCCCAGACCATCACACTACCACCACCATATTTTACAGTTGGTATAATGTTCTTTTTATGAAATGCAGTGTTCCTTCTACGCCAGATATACTTGGACACACACCTTCCAAAGAGTTCCACTTTTGTCTCATCGGTCCACAGAATGTTGTCCCAAAAGTCTTGGGGATCATCAAGATGTGTTCTGGAGAAATTGAGACGAGCTTTGATGTTCTTTTTGCTCAGCAGTGGTTTTCTCCTTGGAACTCTGCCATGCAGGCCATTTTTGCCCAGTCTTTTCCTGATGGTGGAGGCATGAACGCTGACCTTAACTGAGGCAAGTGAGGCCTGCAGTTCTTTGGACGTTGTTGTGGGGTCTTTGTGACCTCTTGGATGAGTCGTCGCTGCGCTCTTGGGGGTAATTTTGGGCGGCCCGGCCACTCCTGGGAAGGTTCACCACTGTTCCATGTCTTCGCCATTTGTGGATAATGGCTCTCACTGTGGTTCGCTGGATTCCCAAAGCTTTGGAAATGGCTTTATAACCCTTTCCAGACTGATAGATCTCAATTACTTTCTTTCTCAATTGTTCCTGAATTTCTTTGGGTCTCGGCATGATGTGTAGCTTTTAAGGATCTTCTGGTGGACCTTACTGTGTCAAGCAGCTCCTATTTAAGTGATGCCTTGATTGTGAACAGGTGTGGCAATAATCAGGCCTGGGTGTGGCTAGAGAAATTGAACTCAGGTGTGGACAACCACAGTTATAGTATGTTTTAACAAGGGGGGCAATCACTTTTTTCACACAGGGCCATGATGGTTTGGATTTTTTTTCTCCTTTAATAATAAACACCTTCATTTACAAATTGCATTTTGTGTTTACTTGTGTTGTCCTTGACTTTTGTTTAAATTGGTTTGATGTTCGAAACACTTAAGTGTGACAAACATGCAAAGGAACAGGAAATGAGGAAGGGGGCAAACACTTTTTTCACACCACTGTATGTATACATGCTGTTTTAATGTTAAACATGTAGCACAGTGAATCCTTACTGTATCTGTGGATGGCTACCTTACATACAGGCCAGTAGCCTGTCATCACATTTCCATGAAAAACAAATCACAAATAGGCCCATTTATCTTTGCTAATAATATCTTGGACTTGTGTTTATGTATATTTTCAGACATATTTAAACTTTTGGAAAAAATTCTTTTAGTAAGTGTCATTCAGGTTTTGTCATGACAAGTTATGGTTAGGGTTAGGGTTCATGTGTTGCGACAGTGTCATGTGTCATGACTGTGTCGTGACAGTGTCATGTGTCATGACTGTGTCATGACAGTGTCATGTGTTTATGACAGTGTCATGTCACTCTTATGTAGATACCTTCAAATAAAGTGTTACTAAATATTTTCTTTCCTTTTTAAATGATTAAACAATAACTTTCTCCCCCGGGCAGTAACTCTGAGGACCTTGAAGATGTCTGGATTAAAATGTAATCGTCATCTGTTCTTGTTTGTAGTTGCTCCAGAGGCTGATGCTACCGTGGATACAAACCTCATAGAGTTTGAGATGAAGTAAGTTTTTTTTCTTTATTTTTTTTTAACCTGGACCCTATTTTCCTATGATTTTGTGTCTAAGTGACTGATGGAAACAACAATCTTTACTATTTGTCCAGTATTAACCGAGATCGCTACAGTAGGCAGTCAGCAAAACAAGCTACGATGTAACTGTGTTCACAAAAAAATCACAAAAGTGCTCGTTTTGCCGCTGACAGGCTCAGATTAATATTCTAAGTGTCTGACAACATTATGGAAAGGATTTCTAAGGAGGTTGACCTTTCTGTTAAAGAGTAAGATCCTTTTTTAAACATAAAAACATCCGAGAAATTGCGTTGGCTAAACCCACCAGACTCCATGTAAATAAACATTAATTTTAGCATCGTAAAATACACTTCATTCAAAGTCGACAGAAACAAAATAAAATTATGAAAAGCCGTTTTGGGTCGTCTTTCCACTTTTTAAACCATCACAACTCTAGTTTTGGTTGAAATAAACACATAGTTTACCGATTTACATGTGAAAATATGTTTGCTCTGTGCTAAAATAATTGCTTTTTTTGGAATCTGGTGGGTTTAGTACCAGCAACCTCAGAACTGTTAAACAGAAAGGTCTCCTTCCATCCTTTCCATAATGTTGTCAGACACTTAGAATAATAATCTGAGCCTGTCAGTGGCAAAAACAGCAGGTCCTTTTGGTGGACCAAATTGACGATGCACTTTTGCCCCATAGGGTTACGTTGCAGCCCGGTCTGTGGCTGCCGGTTACACCATTCACGCTTAATACTGGACCAATTTCAAATATCAGTCACTTACACACAAAAACATGGGAAAATTACGGTGGCCGACAGGGGCAAACGCCCTGCAACTTAAGAAAACGCATACAAATAGACCAAACACAAGCAAATTAAGAAAACGACTTCATTAATTTGACAACACATGCGCAGCATTCAGCAAACACAACCAAATACACAAACGCGCTGCAAATACATAGAACACAACCAAATACACAAACGCGCTGCAAATACACAGAACACAACCAAATACACAAACGCGCTGCAAATACACACAACACAACCAAATACACAAACGCGCTGCAAATACACAGAACACAACCAAATACACAAACGCGCTGCATATACACAGAACACAACCAAATACACAAATGCGCTGCAAATACACACAACACAACCAAATACACAAACGCGCTGCAAATACACAGAACACAACCAAATACACAAACGCGCTGCAAATACACACAACACAACCAAATACACAAACGCGCTGCAAATACACAGAACACAACCAAATACACAAACGCGCTGCAAATACACAGAACACAACCAAATACACAAACGCGCTGCAAATACACAGAACACAACCAAATACATAAACGCGCTGCTGTAAATATTAAGTCTATGTTTGAGATATGTTTTCTCTCGTTTGGTCACAGGTGATACTCAATCAGCAGAGACGTCTGTAAACTCGTGGTGATAAAACATTTAAAACTGCATCAGCGTTTAACGTTGACGTTTGTTTAAGCCATATTACATCAGAGGGTTTCATTTCGAGGTCCGAAATGACTGAAGTACGCTATAGGCCTCCTCAAGTGTAATATTGTGATTACACAACCAAATAAGTGATCAATCTGTATTCATATTGTGGAGCAATTTGCTCTTGAAATACAAAATACAAAAAACAGACAGGATTTCTAGTCCCTCCCTGTTTAGTAAACCAGCCAATCTACCGTTGGATTTATCAAACTGAATAAATCACGCCCGCACATATAAACACAAAACATCTTTGCTAACGCCAACGTGTTGTAAGTAAGACATCTGCTGAAAAAGTTATTGTAGTCATGGTGCTGTTAACGTTTCACTTCCTCTGGGCCATGCAAAGTACCGAACAAAGGTACCATTGGGTACCGGAACTGAATTCCAGCTACCGGTATCGGTACCGGGAAAGAATGTGAGCGGTACCCAACCCTAAGTAATATATATATACGTTTTATCCAGGTAGATGATGACATTCCTTCTCTTTATAGTACTTCCTCTCCTGGTGATGACTTTGTGTTTGAAGACTTTGCTCGCCTGGGGCTGACGGGGATAACGTTCGACAAGGATGAGGGCGACCCCTTCTGCTAGCTCCTCCCCCTCCTCATTCGCCAGCAGGGTCAGCTGTCTGAGCGGGAGGTTACGGGACCCCTCAACCCCGGGAACCCACGGAGAAGAACTTCTAAAGACAGCCTCTTGAGTCTAACCACATGCTTTAATTGTACCATTTATTCTGTATGGGCTGCTAGATGTGTCTCTTGTTAAAAGAGCAGTCAAGAAACCAATAGTGCGCAGGGTTTCCCCCAGAAAAGTTGTTTTCGCCCGGTGGCAAGAGTTAGGGCCAGTAACAGACTGAAGGCAGCATTAATGTAGAGCCCAATAGTTTCTGTGATGACAGAATCGTAGACGGAATCAGGAAATCGAGAATAAAAAATAAAAAAAAGCTATAAGACAGATTCCAGAGAGCCCTGCATTAAGTCAGCGCTAAAAGCTAACTGGAGATTTGAAAATATGACTGTCTAAGTTTCCTACTGTTTTAAAATAAGTAAAAATATGTTAAAAAATAATTCCCAGTGGCTTAGGCCTGGTGGGGGGGGGCAACTTAGACATGGTGGGCCACCTGGCTTGCAATACGCTGGGGTAAACCCTGGTGCGTTCCGTTCACCTCGGAAGTCGGAGCTGGGAATGATGTCCCACCCGAACTAGTCTATATCCACGACGTTCCACTTCCGGGATTGGTCCGACGCTGCCGAGCAGCCGTGTTGGATTGTTGTTGTGTTTCCAACTTTGACCTCAGAAATTCCGACCTCTGAGTAGAAATGGAACGCACTATAAGTCACACTGGTTGTATGTTTGTGTAAAAACAGGAGGAGATGGTCAGTGACTCAGGCAACCGTAGTGCACAGGAGTTTAACTAAGTGAGGCTACAGTTTTAGAGATGTTCCTGCAGAAGTGCTGCTGCTGCTTGACTCTTTCATCATTCTGCTGATGTCAGTATTGTACATGCTGCTGTGATTCAGGTTTATAGAATATTAGCTTTTCAACAAAGGAATACGAGTGGTGTTTTTTTTTATATCGAGGATGGGTCAGCTGTTGTCTTTTATGGTTTCCTTTTGAGTGTTTCTTAGCCACTTTATAATGAAACAAATGAAATGCATTTTTATATCAGGAGCACAACTAGCTAGCGGGTAGAGTTACATAAACCAATATTATTTTATAGGTTTCTTTTGTATTTTGTGGAACGCATATCATTGGAACAGACCTTTTTTATTTTATTTTTTTATTTTTATGTATAGTCCCATTCACACATACTCTGCAGCCGTGAACATCAGCCGTCTGTGTAATTTTAATGAATCGATTGAGCCCATGTGTGAATAGAGCAGGTCATTGTCCCGAGGATTCACAGTGAGCGAGTGGGCGCGTTGGGGTTGGGCATCGTTTGGATTTTTACAATTCTGATTCCAATTCTGATTCCAATTCTGATTCTTCCTTTCGATTCCGGTTCTCTATTCTGATTCTTTGAGGGGTGGAGTTGAAACGGGTCACATGCCCATTTTCACAAATAAGAGGAAAGTTTTATTTTTATTCAGTGGTGGTTTGCAGGGCTTTTTCAATGTAAAATGAAGCCAGACTAGAGCGCTGCTTACTGTGCTCCTGTTGCGCATGTTAAATGGAGAAGCAGTGATCGGATTTGAAATACCATTCCAAACGATTCCAATAAAGAACCGATCCAACTGGAATCGTAATTGTTTTTAAACGATTCCAAGTAGGAATCGGTTCTCGATGCCCAATCCTAGGGCGCGTTGGCGTTTTTAATCATGCGGCTGGTGCAAAACTGGAACAAAACATCCAAGGGTCGACGAAGGGTCATTAACACGAATACGCCATGGATGTGTTATAAGAACTAGATACAGCGATCGAGGCGGAGCCCCGTTCATTCCTATGTGAGTTGCTAAGTTGCGCATGAAGCCATCATGGAGCCCAAAATGACCTTGATGATCAACGCTGCTTCCTCACTGTGCGGCCCATAGAGCAAGCGCACGGGAGACCTACTACTTCTGGCTACTTCTGGTGTACCGCTCTGCTGATTTCAACACATTCTCACTCCCATCGCGTCAAATACGGACGCTTGGTCAGGTGCCTTTGGCGTTTTTGTTATTGACGCTAAAAGTCTCCTTTAGCGTCATATTTAGACGCTCTTGGTCGGGACTCTTGGAGTCACTTTGCGACGCTCGGGGTCGGGACGTACGTTTAACTGACACACCCACAAGAATGGGACCGTTGGTGGGTTAGTTTTAAAATGTACGTTTCAGGGCCAGCGGGACAAGAACGGGACATGATCCCCGGTCTCCTGGGTTAAAAGTGCTGTGTTGTTTGACCCATCCGTTTCTCCCGTTTCCCACGTTCATTTCTTGGGAGTGCGTGTTAAAGGGTCTGGGAGAAGTGATTTAATAGTGAGAAGTTTCAATGCAACCAAAAACGCGACTACATTTTACATCTAATTACAGTAACGCACAGGCAATCTAGCGATAATCCCTGCAGTTGTGTTCTTGAAATAAAATCGGGGGGCATATCATAGTGGGGGGGTCTGGCTGTCCTCCCCAGGGAAGTTTTGAGCATCAACGACTTCATTTCCTGTGTTCGGATACACTTATATGCACCAATTTACAGTGGAAATACCTTTATTTAGCCTATGTGAAGAGGATAACGGATGACAATTCAAAATATATCAAAAATATAATGGAAAGTATGCTGTTGCGTGTCATTGGGCATTTTGAAGTGGGTATATGGAAATCCTGGAGCGTTCTTAGTGGGTATACTGCGTAGACCTGCGTATCACGTAGACCACACCACTGAACACTGGCCTGGATTACGCCAGTGAAAATGTCTACCGGGAAGAGACGTCAAGACTTGTTGTTTATGACCAAATTAGGAACTGGCTACGTGGCCGCAGTGTAATCGGCGTCACGTCCTGCCTCCCAGCGCCACCGCTCAGCTAAACCAAACCGAGTTACTTCCAGGAAGTGAAAACGCGTCGTGCTACATGTGTGAAAGGGGATTCCGTACGAGAAAACGGCTTAGCTCTGGCCTACCAGTGCGAGATCAACAGTGGTGGAATCTAACTAAGTACACTAAGTACTGTCCTTAAGTACAATATTGACATACTTGTACTTTATTTGAGTATTGTCATTTTACGCCACTTTATACTTTTACTCCACTTCATGCCAGAGGGAAAAATAGTAAGCTACTTTATACTCCCGATACATTTATGACACTTTTAGTTACTTTTTACTTAAAAAACTATATATGATGCAGTACTATACTGCTCATCTACCCAGTAGTATACAAAGTATTTAAAATGGGCTCTGCATTGATAACGCAAAAACACCCTGAATATATTCTGTAATAAACTAAGTAAAATAAGTACTTTTACTTCGGAAACTTAACGTTTTGAATTCAGGACTTTTACTCGCAGTGGAGTATTTTAAGACTGTGGTATTTCGACTTCAGTAAAGGATCAGAGTAAAATTGTGAAGTGTAAAACAAAAACATCTACTTTCAGTGCTCTCTGGTGGACAAAGTGTATGCATAATGATATTCGTATATATATGATATATACATATATATATATATATATATATATATACATATATATATATATATATATATATATCTCTCTCTCTCTATCTCTGCGATGATCATCTGCCACGCCATCATTTGGGCTGTAATCTCCTGTAATCTGTTCTGTAGTATTGAATTCTGTGTCACAGTCTGTGTTTGCCAGTGTTTTTTTTTTTCTATCTATGAAGATGCATGATTTCAGATCATAAAAACTTTTCTTTTTGTTCACTGAGATGTAAATGTGAGCTGTGTAAGATACCACAGCTTATTATCATCATAATCAAACCTCAGATTTATAAAGCAGGTAAATTGAAGACTTCACGATAAAACATATTGCAAGATACTATTGGATTGATGTTATTTTACTTAATAAAATGTACAAATAATCTGTCAAATGATGGGGTGATGTGATCTTGAATTGATGTAAAACATGACTAAAGCTTTCGGGGTAACGGAGTTCAGTGAATCGCGGACAGCTGCGTGTTACATCATTGAACACAATGTTGTTGAGAACCAGTCCAGGTTTAAGAAGCGTGCAGGACAAGCGGAATGACATTTTGAACGTTAATGAGGACAGTTTTGCGTACGTCACTGGAGGTTCTGAAGACAAAGGAGACTTTGTCCACTGCACCAGTGTCAGGATTCTTTGCACTCAGCCCTGATTTAGGACTGTCTGGATGGACATTTCGGTCACTTTGATCCTCAGTGTTCTGTGCTGACTTTAATGGAGAAGACCTTTCTTGATCAGAGTGATGCCACGTCCACACGTACCAAAACAATGATGAATTTTTTCACCCTGGGACCAGGTTTCAAAAAAGTGCGTCTTCAGGCAGTGTGTTTACAGGATTCGTTTGGACGATCGGCCCAAACGATGCAAAACGTGCGTTTACACCAAAAAGCGTTTCCGTGTGGATGTTTTTTTTTTCTTTGTTACTTTAAACCACGTGTTTCAAACTCATGGCCCGTGGGCCGAACCCGGCCCCTTTGCAGATTTTGATCCGCCCCGCCTATTAATTTAGGTTCACAATAAAGTTTGGCCCTGTCTAGTCGTGCGCCAAACTAAAAAGACGGGAAACGGTTTTCAAACTCCAATTACATGCCACACTCAAAGCAGAATTTTGGCAGATTTACCAACTTTGAGACTCAGAAATTACCCCAGAAGCAGAGTGTTCATATTTAAGGTTGTGAAACAGGTTGCTGTATTTAATGATGATCATCTATGATGACTAAGGAACTTTTTGCTGACTTTTGTAAAGTCGAAACGAATGACAAAAAAGCAACAAAACGTTGCAAAAACAGAAATGTTTTTTTTAAAAAAAAAGTGACAAATGTTTGAGAAAGCCACAAAAAAGTTGGAAAAAGCTTTACTTGAAGGTATCGACATAGTCGTGACATGACACTGTCATAACTATGACATGACACTGTCATGAACGTGTCATAAACGTTAAACAAGTCATAAATGTTTGACTTCAGTCATTCGGTTTTTGTCATGACAAGTTGACATTGTTTGGGTTGTCTTGATTATGACAAGTTGACATTAATCAAAGTGACATTACCAGAAGTTGTCTTGGTCATGACAAGTTGACATTCAATTAGTTTGGGATGTCTTTGTAATGACAACTTGACATTAACCAGGATGACATTACCAGAAGATGTATTTGTCAAGTTGTCATGACAAAGGCGTCCTCTGGTAATGTCATCCTGGTTAATGTCAAGTTGTCATTACAAAGACATCCCAAACTAATTGAATGTCAACTTGTCATGACCAAGACAACTTCTGGTAATGTCACTTTGATTAATGTCAACTTGTCATAATCAAGACAACCCAAACAATGTCAAGTTGTCATGACAAAAACCGAATGACTGAAGTCATAAACGTTTGACACGTTCATGACAGTGTCATGTCATAGTTATGACAGTGTCATGTCACGATTATGTCGATACCTTCAAGTAAAGTGTTACCAAAGCAACAAAATATCCCCAAAAAAAACGACATGCAATAACAAAGATATTTGCAATAACAAAGATATTTGACTATATACAGGGTTTTCCCTGCTATTATAAAAAGGTTTAGGGGCAGCACCTAATGAATGAATGAATGAATGTAACTAAAAGACTTTTCTCAGATCTAATGACTGTAGATGGACTTCTTAAGCTGTAAGTTTTATTTATGATCTAACTTTCCCAACATTTTAGACAAAGACATGGTGATAATAACAGTCCAAAATGTGAAAAAGAGACGCAAAACTACCACAAAGGGACAAAGTGACTATAGAGACTCAAAACAACTCGGACGAAAACAAAAATGACCAAAAAGCGATAAAACGCGACTACAAAGAGATGCAAAATGTATGGGGCAATTGCTTTTTTTATTTTTGAAAAATGTCACATTTTCTTGAGGAATGATGCCTAAACCCCCCCCGCCCAAATACGTTCACCTAGGTTTTCCACAAAGCCAGGGAAAACACTGTATACAGTATGTATTTAAAAGCATGTCAATAAACTGTCTGGCCCTAGATGGGATTCTCTTTTCCAGTGAAAATGAGTTTGACAGCCCTGCTTTAGAGTCACCTAAATAGTCTGTGTCTGCCTTTTAAGACTGTCACCATCCAGTGAGCTGCTGAGTCAGTTAACCGGCCATCCAGGAACGCGATACACATGATGGACAGCCCAGAGTTTACTTTTCACTGGGCTCAGATCAAGATATTTGTGCTCAGAACTGAAGAGTTTGTCCCTTACGGTCTAAATCAGTGGTTCTCAAACGGGGGTACGTGTCCCCCTAGGGGTACTTTGGAGGACTGCAGGGGGTACGTGACATTTTTTTTGCAATATGTTTTTCAGTTCCAAGGCTGTAGTTACTTCTACGGTCTTCTTTTTTTCTCCAAGTTTGTCGCTGTTTTTGAAGTTTGTCACCTTTTTTTTGACGGTTTTGTCGCTTGTTTCGACCTGTTCTTGCCTTTCGTCCTTACTTTTTTCTACTGTCTTTTTTTTTTTTCTTCGAAGTTTGTCGCTTATTTGAATTTTTTGTCACTTTTGTCGCCCTAGTGTTGCATTCCTTCCTTCTACTGTTTTTTTTCCCCAAAGTTTTTATTACCATTTGCCTGCCTTTCCTTTGTCTTTTTCCAAGGTTTTGCCTCCTTGTTTCATCAGTATTTAAATGTCTTCCAGGTCCAAGGCTGTTGTTTAGTAAATCTATCGCTGACATCGCTGTATTCTTCCTCTTTATATTAACTTGTTTTTTTCTACCAAATATTATTCGCGCTGGTTAGGGGGTACATGGCTTAAAACCACTTTTCAAAGGGGGAACATTAATGAAAATAAACTTGAGAACCACTGGTCTAAATCATTGGCTTTCATCACTCAGCAGTTTTGTCACTGATAATCAGGACCACGCGGAATTCCGGCAGATTTTAAAAAAAAAAAAAAAAAAAAAAAAAAAACTTTGAATATTAACCCCCCAAACAGAAAAAAAAGTCAGCTAAATTCTGCAGATTTTCACTGTGCGTCGCCGCTGAAAATGATGTGGCTGTTGATGTGGCTGCGAGATCACAGCTGTGGAGAGAATCTGGAGCCCTAACGAGGGCTGATTACGCTGAAACATTTGGTATCACTTGTCTTTGTACGGTAGTTGTACTGGAGGGATCCTAACGAAGTCTACGTATGGCCGGTTATGCACATAATTAGGAGGCAACGCTTTACTTGAAGGTATCTACATGACACATGAACATGAACCATACCCATAACTTGTCATGACAAAAACCGAATGACACTTACTAAAAGAAGCGTTATGTCATAAACGCTTATGACTTGTTTATAATGTTTGACACGTTCATGTCACTCTTATGTAGATACCTTCAAGTAAAGCGTAACCAAATAGGAAAAAAATCCCCTCTAAACAACAAAATAGCAGTGGAGTTACGATACATTGATCTGGATCGAGTCAATCCTCAACCATCCCAATATTATCGATACAAAATGCGCCTTTATTTTGAAATTCCCACTTTATATTTATTCTTTTTTATTAAGAGTAGTTTGTTTTTTAATTTAAATGTCTGGAAGAGCTCATTAATGAAACTGTCAAATCAAATTTGAGCTGTTATTTGCTATATATATATATATATATATATATAAATGTAACTGATTTTGTTAAAGTGCTCATATTATGCTCATTTTCAGGTTCATAATTGTATTTAGGTTATATCAGAATAGGTTTACATGGTTTAATTTTCAGAAATCATTTTTGTTGTACTGCAGCTCCTCTTTTCACCCTGTGTGTTGAGCTTTCTGTTTTAGCTACAGAGTGAGACATCTCACTTCTGTTCCATCTTTGTTGGGAGTCACACATGCTCAGTAGCTAGGTAAGGACTACTAGCCAGTCAGAAGCAGAGTATGAGGGTGTGTCCTGACAGTAGCTAGGTAAGGACTACTAGCCAGTCAGAAGCAGAGTATGAGGGCGTGCCCTGACAGTAGCTAGGTAAGGACTACTAGCCAGTCAGAAGCAGAGTATGAGGGCGTGCCCTGACAGTAGCTAGTTAAGGACTACTAGCCAGTCAGAAGCAGAGTATGAGGGCGTGCCCTGACACTAGCTAGTTAAGGACTACTAGCCAGTCAGAAGCAGAGTATGAGGGCGTGCCCTGACAGTAGCTAGTTAAGGACTACTAGCCAGTCAGAAGCAGAGTATGAGGGCGTGCCCTGACAGTACCTAGGTAAGGACTACTAGCCAGTCAGGAAGCAGAGTATGAGGGCGTGCCCTGACAGTACCTAGGTATGACTACTAGCCAGTCAGAAGCAGAGTATGAGGGCGTGCCCTGACAGTACCTAGGTAAGGACTACTAGCCAGTCAGAAGCAGAGTATGAGGGCGTGTCCTGACAGTAGCTAGGTAAGGACTACTAGCCAGTCAGAAGCAGAGTATGAGGGCGTGCCCTGACAGTACCTAGGTAAGGACTACTAGCCAGTCAGAAGCAGAGTATGAGGGCGTGCCCTGACAGTACCTAGGTAAGGACTACTAGCCAGTCAGAAGCAGAGTATGAGGGCGTGCCCTGACAGTAGCTAGGTAAGGACTACTAGCCAGTCAGAAGCAGAGTATGAGGGCGTGCCATGCTAGCAGCTAGGCGAGCATTATAACGTGTGTTCCAAAGTGACCACGTTTGTCTCTGAAGTAAAGGCTGGACTACAATAGAGCTGTTTGGAGCAGTTTGTGAACAGTGTTTTCTGTTGGAGATGGTAAGTCCCTTTGGGGTGGACTTTGGGCTTTTTCACTTTGTAAACCTATAACATGCACAAAAAAATATATAACACAATAAAGGAAAGGGAAAAAGCATAATATGAGCACTTTAAACAGGCTTATGCATCGCCTCGTATCGGTCGCAGGCCCCTGAATTGAAATCGTATCGTTACGATATCAGCAAATATTTTATCGTTCTGTATAGATATAATATCCTATTGTGTGGCTTACACCCCTACGAAATAGACCCCAAAATGCAACATACACTACTTTAGAAAAAAAGGGTTGTTATATACAAGAATGGTTTTTTTTTTGTGTTTATGTGATACTTCAGTATTTTTAATAACAATAGAAAAAACGGATCTATGAAAAGATTTGAAGGCCGGCGGCAGATATAGCAGTACAGAAAAATACTTTGCACGTCTACAACGTGAGACAGGTGCGTCGGAGGGGGACAAGTTGCAAAGAAACTCCCGCACGCTGTCTAACTTGCAAGAACAATATAAAGTTCAGCCAACGTTTCGGTGCTAGACCAGCATTTGCCTGAAGGTGGTCTAGTACCGAAACGTTGCCTACCCTCTGAGGTCTACGGGCACTTATACATTTCTTCTTGAATTCTCCTTTTGAGGTTTTGTTGTGTGCATATAACCTATAAATACAAATATCAGAAATATGGGTTTCTTAGCTACTACCGAATTGTAATTACCCAAAAATAACACGGATGACTCCATACAACGCGCATCGCAAGTACAACAAAAGATCGGCTCTCTACTCATTGAATTTTTGGGTGTTTTGTTACATTTTTTAGCATTTGAAATAGATATATAGATATATATATATATATATATATCTATATATATATATATCTATATATATATCTATCTATATCTAAAGGTTTCGAAACACTATCCCGACTGAACGTTGACATATACCCTTCTGTGATGATCCTACCTTTATTATTAGTCGGAATAATTCATAATTTCTGCTTTTTTACCTCCAGGAATAGGTATAATGTCCTATAAATTAGGTTTATTGACCATGAATTCCCAAAAATAAGTGTAAAACTAGTAATAACTTGGTGTTAGTGGTGCTCATACATGGTAGTGAAAGGAAGTGTAAAACGGGGGGGGAAAGAGGCCAAAAACATTGAAAAAAAGTCAGAAAAAGTTAGTTTTGACCCGGGAGGACGTGTATAAAGAGATAATTTGGCCCCGACACACAGTACAGATAGGATAACATGGGCGCCGAAATGAAAAGGGCTGCGCTGCTATAAGCGACGCGCCCGGTGCGTTTTCACTGTTATTATTTCTCAAATCTCTCATGAAAACATACCTACACTCAAATGTTTTGGTGCGTGAAATAAGTTCACAAAAGTCTTGGGTTCACAAAAGTAGCGTAATATATGAATAAAATAGTAAATAAAATGTCTTAAATGACATTTTTTTAAATCCCTTTTTGAGTAGGAGTGTTGGCAAACATCGCATTTCCTCAGAGGGTTAAACTTGATTTTTTTTAATTGCAAGTTAGACGGCGTGCAGGAGTTTCTTTGCAGCGGCAGATCCAGTAGTGAAATGCCGCTGTGAGCCCTTCTCGGCTCTCATGTCTGCTGCTGCTGCTGCTGCTGCTGCTGCTGCTGCTGCTGCTCCAGCATGACCTCGCAGGTCCGTCCCAGCTCTCCCAGTTTGACTTTGGCGTACTCGGCTCGGTTCAGTGCCATCTGACAGTCCTTCCTGGCTGAATAAGTGGAGCCTTCGTGAGGTTGACCAGTAGCTACCTGGAGGGGGGAGGGGGGGCAGAAAGACAGGAGAATTACAGCTCTGTTCTGATGCACTTAACCCTTGTGTTGTCTTCCTGTCGACCATGCAACTTTTTGTTTTTCTGGGTCCAACCTTTAGTTGTTCATGTGTCATTTTTCCCGGCCTTTTCCCCCCCCACATTTGTCTGAAACGCTCCGTTTTAGCGCCCGTTTCTTTAAGCCCCCCTTCCGAAAAAGCCCAGTCTGCTCTGATTGGTCAGCGTGTCTGGGTCTTCAGCACCTGCACTCTCTGCACTGTCATTGCAGCTGGGGAATGACTGTAACGGCACTGTAGCATATATATATATATAGAGAGATATAGATAGAGAGATATAGATAGAGAGATATATCTACATAGATATATATATCTACATAGATATATCTATATAGATATATATAGATATATATAGATATATCTATATATATATAATACGCTTCCATCTGGACACTATTACTATTTATATAGTAGTATATTTATATACTACTATATATATATATATAGATATCTATCTATCTATATAGTAGTATATAAATATACTACTATATAAATAGTAGTAGTGTCCAGATGGAAGCGTTTTCAGGCAAAATAGAATAGGAAAAGATGTTTATATGCCATTTTGACACTAATACATTTCATAAATGACATTTTGATGCTTGAAAGTCTTTAGGTTTCGACATAAATGCACATATAAATGTAATTTTAAAAAAATTATCGATTTTCAAATATTGCACCTGATACAGAAGGAAATATTCTGTAGCCTATTTTGCCGTCAATACTGCCGACCTTGTCTTTGCTGTAATCAAATCAGTATGTATTTATGTTTACCATGACGTATACTACTGCTTGAGTGCAGTAAATTTCCACACAAATATTGACCAAATAAAGTTGAAGGACACACCATTATTTTGTTTTATCAATGGGAAACCTACATGTGTACAGACAAGGCTAGCAGCAGCGCCGCGTCAGACACGTTTCTGGTGTGCAAAGACATAGAAAACGCCACGCTCACGGCACGCAGCCAGTGTGCAGGAGGCCTAAGACTACTACTGTGTGTTTGACCTGGGTGAGGTAGCGGATCTGGCCGCTCAGTTCGTTCTCCACTCGGTTGACGGAGCCCTGGAACTGGACCAGCTGTCTGTCCAGGAGGCTGGCGTTGTGTTTGTCTTTGGAGAGTTCAAGAACGATATTACCTGCAGGGGAAGCACACAACAACAACAACAACAACATATCAGCTTTATGAGCAGACATGTTAACAATGCCCTTTTCAGGAAAAACCCTGCATGACTGCACACATATACACAATTACTTAAACAACCATCAAGTGTGCTTATTTGGCTTTAAGGGGCAGCAAAACCAGCGTTAAACACAAAATGTGAAACACTACCATCCTATAAAGTTAATATGTTCTAAGTGCTAGCAAACAGTTGCCTATGTATACATCCTGCAGACACAGAGCGACATTAGCATTCATTTGGACACTATGAACAACACCTTTCACATTACACAGTCATTTGTTTTATTGATCAATAAATTAATAAATTGGGGCATCTACAGGGACCCTCTACAACACACACACTTGCATATAACATATGACATAATAATGCAGGCCCTGTTTTTGGTATAGTACTTAAAGTCTCAGACAAATTAGCAAAAGTAAAAAATAATTCATTGACATGCAATGAACCTGGTAGTTTTGGGGTTCTTGGGGGTCTGGGGCCCCGGGGTTTTTGTTTGTAATCCTGCCTTGCCCAAGATCTAAATATAAAAGTAATGATAACATGAGAGGAATAAAATCCTGCTAAGTAAAAGAGAAAAAGGTTTCCACTTGTTGGCCCAAAATCCTTGGGCCCTGACTATTACGAATCCTAGATCCAATGGTGGAATGTAACTAAGTACATTTACTCAAGCACTGTACTTAAGTACACATTTGAGGTACTTTTACTTTACTTGAGTCTTTTCTTCTCATGCCACTCTACTCCTACTCATTATTGCACATTGTATCATACTTCATACATTATTGTTCTTTTCACTCCACTACATTCATCTGACAGCTTGACTAGTTACTTTAGCCTACAAATTAGGAGTAACAAGTAACATTTTAACAGAGTATTTTTACAGGTTATACGTGCAGTTTAGTGTCCCAAATTCCCCATACAATGTCCTTGTTAATTAATTAGGAACCTGCTAAACCACCTGTGCTACTCTAACCCCTAACCCTAACATGTCTCAAATAAGACCCTCGTCACTTGGGACACTAAACCGCACGTATGCCTTTTTACAGTGTGGTATAGTTCCACAGTAGTTCCAGCGCTGCCTAAATGTCTAGTATGCGGGTGAAATGTGTCCTCACCGGCACACTGCATGACCGTCGCTATCTCCTTCTCCACGTCCTCCAGAGCTCGGAGCCGCTCGTTCGCCATTGAGTGGCCAGGAATTCACCGGCCACAACCAGCAGCTCTCCGAAAACAACTCCTACTTGTTAGTCCACACACAGTGCAGTGCAGACAACTCGGATCTGCGTAGACGGGAGGAAACCTAAAGACCGAAGCGGCTGAAGAAGAAGAAGATGCACATCAACAAAGAAGCGGCGTTGCTTAAACGACGTCACTCCGTCGCACACTTGTGACGTTCGCTTGGCAGAGAGGCGAGAACATGGCTACATCGGCTTGGCTGCGTGGCCCTTCTGCTACGCGCTTAACAGAGGGTTTGGTGTCGGTTCTGAAAGAACAGCGTACAGAGTATTTGCCCGCTCTGTTGGCTAACTACAGAGAACATGGCGTGTTTCAGACACAGGTAGAGCCCGGCCCGGAGAAGCACTATATTGGCATGGAAGCTAGTTACCTGTTAGCCTGCTGTGGCTGTGCCGCTGCATCATGCTTCTACACGCTTTGTTGTTTACTGAGCTGACGTCTTCAGAGACAGTAACGTTAGCTTCTGAGATGGCTCGTGCTTGTTATAATACGTGCCTCCACTGTTAGCTAACACCTGTGTTTAAATCTCTGCAGGGCGCGAGCACCGTCGGGGGTCTCGTGGGCTTCAGCAATGCCAAACTGGGCTCGAGCAAGACCAGGTGAGAAAATGTCTCACCGTTATTGATTGGATTTTATTTATAAAGGCCATTATCAATAACCAAATGAGGCACAATAGTATGACTAAAGTATAGATTAAAAAAAAAAAGACTAAAAAATGTTTCTTATCAGCTGTCATAATATTTCAGTCTTCACTTAACTTATGGTATATATGGTGACGTTATGTCATTATCATTTTTTTTGCGCATTTTGGCATTATATTTGTTATTCTCAGTTTTGCCAATTTTTAATAACGTTTTCTTGTGTAAAAATGGCGAAAGTGCATAATTTAAACCCTACTCACTAAAAATTGAAAAGAGCCTGTGTGGATTGTTAACTATGCAAAATTGTCGTAGGAAGGACTGCTTTTTTTATTTTATTTATTTTTTAAGGATATTTTAAACTTTTAAAAACATACACACTTACTACAGTGTGTACTGTCAGTGTTTATGACGTGACTGTTTTATAATGTTTGGTGCATTTTCATTCATTGATAGGGCTGGGTATTATTTGAAATGTTTAGTTACTAGTTTCAGTGTCAACACCAATACAATACCTTACTTTGAGTGTGTTTCCATGGACATTAGTATCCCGGGGACTATGGGATGTAAACACCTTAGCTAGGTCGCTCATCCCAATCTGCCCAGGTGCTTGCTTATCCGATATTACAGTGGTTTAAAGTTCGTAGCCAGAAAAAAATATAACAATAAACAAAGTGATCTGTGTGTGTGTGTGTGTGTGTGTGTAGGTTTGAGGGGCTCTGCCTGCTCTCCATGCTGGTTAAGGACAGCTCCAGTGATTTGTTCCAGCAACACTGCGTTTCCTGGCTGCGCTCCCTGCAGCAGGTCATACAGGTATGATGCATACACATACGTGCACACGCAAACACAAAGCTGCCTGTCTGCCTCGTCTATGAAACCTGAATTATGAAAGTGTCCACGACGTTAAGCTGCATTCGCATTGCCTGCGTCGGCCGTCAAACGCAGCTCTTTTCCTTTTTGAATGGGGGTAGCTCGCTTCGTCTCTTCTTTCTCCGTGAAATGAAGCTGCCGTTAACATAACTGTATAATAAACGGATTGCCTTGGGGGGGTGCGGGTATCAAACGTGTGTAAATCAATACTTTTGGTCATAATATAATAGCAGGAGGGGCAATTGTAGTAGGCTCAACACGTGCTTCGAAGCCTCGGCACAGAACGCAACATCACTAGTTAAAGAACACATCAGGACGTCACGCAAAATGTTTTAGTGACACTTCCACCGCCGCACAACCCTGCGGATCTCGGAGGCTGATGTGAACGCAGCCTAAAGGCCCTGACACACCAACCCGATTTTCGGCCGTCGGACAGTCTGGAGGGGTCGGTGACTCGAGTCTGTTTGGTGTGTTCCGTGCTGTCGTCAGTCGGAGGAGCCGTCGGCCTTCATTTGGGCCGATTTGACTTGTTGAATTGGCCAGTGGGCAGTCGGACTCAAGGACCAATCTGATTGGTGGAGTGCTAGCCCGGAAATGACGAGCGGGATGAGCGTGACGAACGCCTCTCAAAATCGGACAAATCTTTTAAACTGACCTTTTGTCGATCTGAAATGAAGACAGATTCAGCAGCTGCACGGCCTATTTCTCTCTTAAAATGTTTTCAGAAACACGTTTCCGTGAACTGTTTTCGTAAAATACGAGATCGCGTTCTGAACGAGCCGCCGTTATGGTCGGTTTTGAAATTCGGGAGAAGCCAGACCCACGTGACGTGTTTGTCCAATTAGCTGCTGGTTTTCATTTTTTGGGGCGACAATACAGATCAGCGCCGCCTGCTGTTATGGAGACGTATTGCGTCAAGTCGGCGTCGCTTCGGTGTGTTCCGAGGCACTTTTTTGACCAACTCGCCGAGGCTGATCAGTCCGACTGGCTTTTCTGCCGCCGGTCGGCCGTCGGGTTGGTGTGTCAGAGCCTTAACCCCCCCCCCCCCCCCCCCTGTTCCTTCCTGTAGTCTCAGGCTCCGGTCCAGACCATCCAGCTGGCGGTGAACATCCTGAAGGACTTGCTGCAGTACTCGTCCCAGCTCGCAGAGCTGGCCAGGGAGGTCGGACTCAACTCCATCCTGGGCATCCTCACATCTCTGCTGGGCCTCAAGACAGAGGTGAGGCCACACGGCAGGACCATTACGGAACATTGCAGATTGACATTTAATATACAAGAATTCACCTTTTAGACACAACTGACCATCCATGCAACACATTTTGGCCACAATTTCCATGGTCCAGCCATATACCAGGTCTTGTTATTTGTAAATAAATCGGACAAATGAAGCAATTTGAAGATGTCCCCTTGGTCTCATGGAAGTCTTTACCCTCGTCTGATATTTAACTGACTAAACGATCAATAGATTAGTTAAACCAGTAGTCAAGAGATTAATGGAAGGAGGACATTTTTACTTTATTGCAAAAAAAAATATACATTCAAATATACAACACGTCTTTATTTTTTTTTGTTCTTTGAATTCACATAAAAAGCAGTGAAATTGGGGGTGACATTTGTTGCATTTATATAAGTAAAATTTGCCAGATAATGAATTCAATGTTGCTATTCTCATGTTGGAAATGAAACGATATTAAGCAGCTTTGTTGCTCCTGTGATGTCAGTGTGAGCTGGCAGCCATGGAGGGGATGACGGCCTGTATGACCTACTACCCCAGAGCCTGTGGATCCCTCAGGGTAAGATACGCTCATGGACAGAGGAAACCGTTCCCCATGTAGAAACTTTGAGGGAGAGAAAAAAAGCCTAAGCAGTTTTTTTTTCTTCCCTCCTTTCAGGACAAACTGGGAGCCTATTTCCTCTCCAAAATGGATAGTACAAACAAGAAAACGCAAGAGGTTTGTGGTGGTCAAAGTGTATGGGTGTCTTGATAAAGATGTATGCGATTGTTATTCTCCGTCTCTTTGTTGTGTTTTGTTTTCACACTGGACCAGATTTCTATTCAGAATAGTGAACATTTTCCTTCTGCAGGCTTTTTACGTCTTTCCGTCTAACTCTGCCTGGTTGTCATTCTCTCAGATGGCCTGTCTGTGTTATGGTCACCTGCCCTGTCTGGGGGGCCTGTTGGACCGAGGAGTGGGTGCTGGCAGAGCTGAGGGCTGGACCAATCAGATCCACTGCCTACTGGCCTCAGCCAATGGCCTGCTGGCTCAGATCTACCAGGGTTCAGAATCAGGTACACTTTTCGGGATGTCGGGGGGGACCGATGCACTCGTTCAATAATCAGGGGCTCAGCAAAGTGCTCCTTTGCTCCTGTCCCAACACAGAAGGAATCTAGTCAGTATAAAAAAAGAAAAGCACCGGGTCCGACCCCTCGCCGCCATCTTGTAGATTGCTAATGTGATTGCGTCGGCTTTGATTCTCCAGTTGGTCAACTTCATTCATCAGGAAGTCCTTCTCCTCACTCAGCTGGTTAATTTCGGCTGTTTTAGAGTCAGGTTTTCCAGAGAGGGCTTCATTGCCACGTTTAATCTCTTGTCGTATCAACCGGCTTCCTTCCTCTTCGTATCGGACCTCCGCCGCCATGTTGCACTTGTCGTTCGGTCCACCTTTTGTCGCTCTCCGAGAGGAGAAATGTTCGAGTTTTGAGGCTATTCTCTAGGTCTTAAGGACATATTGCAACCCCTAAATGAGGTTAGGGGTATAGTGGGTAATATTTAATAAGTTTAAACCAAGTGTTAGTTGAGAGCTCCAGGACACGCCTACAATTGATGGTTTAAACTAAAACCTTCTACATGGTTCACAGAAAGCTGTCTGTTGCTTAAGCACTGAAACCATATTTAACCTTCTCTGCCCAGATGCTGCCTACACTGTTACCAAATGGTTTCTAGCTCTTTGAAGCAGACTGTGACACTGCTGCAACACTCGATGGCACTGATTTTTACATGTATCATACTCCGATGATGCTGTTATGTTTATTTAAAAAAAAAAAAAAGCTTTTGCTGTTTGCTGGGACAGATGGAGCGGTGCAATATGAAGGCTCGGGGGTGGAGCTGGCCTTTCCTCATCTCGACCAATCGGATCCCTTGCTGCTGCTGCAGCTCCAGCACAGATACACAGCTGTCTGCCTGGCACTCAAACACACACTCGGGTACAACACACACACACACACCTTTAAAGACTCTTAAAGAGGAACTCTACCTTTTTAAAGGGTCAGCTCACCCAAATCGTGCACATTTCTTTTCCGGTTACAGGTTAGTTTGGTGTTTATTCATACTGGCTCTCTCTGTCCCTTAGGGTGGATCCTGCCTCAGCTGTCCGTCTTCCTGTCAGACCAATACTCAACCTGGTGTGCAGAGTCCTCGCTGTCAGCTCCAAGAGCATAGTGAGCGCACACACACACACACACACACACACACACACACACACACGTTTGGGTTTTTTCGATACCGGTGCTAAATTGATACTTTAAAAATGGTGCTGGTGCCTGAACCGATACTTTAAAACAGAAGAAGAGCAATAAACGACAGTTGGCATCATTTAAAGAACGGCTTGTTTATGGCTAAGGTCATGTAGTCAAATGTAAATTTATTTAAAATGTAATATTAATAATTTCTAACAATAACTTATTTCCCCAGTCAATTTCTGTTAAAGAACAAAAAGAAGAACCACTAGATGGCAGAAGGGAACTTTACAACAACAACGCACCATTAAGTCTTGGTCGGTGTTGTTTGTCCATGGTGTCTCAGGGTGCAGCTAGTCTCCTCTGTGTCTTTAGCTGCAGACGGTTGGACATCCCCGCTGTTGGAATCCATTCCAGTGAAATACAGCCACGCTTTACACTGTCTAGCTTTCAGTATTTTAAGCGTGTCGAAGCCAGCTACTAGCTGCTGCCAAGTGTAATGTTAACTGGCGCCACATGCAGTGATGCTTCTGTTGCGTGTGTTTTGGAGCACCAGAGGGCAGCACAGGCACTGAAATGAGGCACCCATATCTGGGTTGCATATTGGCACTGGGTTTTGGTTCCCAAACCTAACCCACACACACACACTGAGTATTTCAGTATAGGTTCTGGGGAGGCAAGACCCTCTGATGTGTTAATATACACTGTAGCACTGAATGCAGAACTTAAACCTTAAAGAACTTAAACTGAAAACACATGCTAACAAACTGTGTGTGTGTCAGAATTTAACAGGCGATGGAAGTGTGAGGTTGCTGGTCTTGCCCATCATACACACCCACACACTGGAGGTGTTATCAGCTCTTATCACAGCGTGAGTACTGACGTGCATACACACACACACTCCCTCACTATTTGTTTTTGATTTCATACACTTGTATATCACATGCAATAGTTGAATAATTCTGAAGATACCAGATACTACATAAGATAACTATTTTGTGTGTGGTTGTGTGTTGCAGTGTACGTAGCGGCATGGTTCAGTACGCTGCTGTGCTACAGAGGCTGTTTTCTCAAACCCTTTCTGCATGGGCACCTCCACCTGAAGCCAGTCTGGGACAGCAGAGAGCCTACAGGTAACTGGCTGTGGGTGATAGGAACTGGTTTCTTTAAGGAACTGGTTTCTTTGAGGGGCTAAGGCATGGAAGAAGGCTGAAGTTCGGTTTATTAGTATAGAGCAAAATGGCCTAGCTGGTATTAGAAACCACCATGGAATTAGAAGGAGGGGGTTTATTTGGCAGCGGCACTGTGGATCATGTGGTAATGTCAGATGTCTTGTGTGTCTCTGCTTCATCCCACAGCTCGGTGCGGGTATCGGTGTACAGAACCTTAGAGCTGTGGATCCAGGTGGCCGGAGCCTCTGCAAGCATCCTCCAGGGAAGCCCTGGCCACTCAGAACTCCTGTTTAGTCACCTGCTTGGTGACATTACACCAGGGGCAGAGTCTGTCAAGGTTAGTTCCATGTAGTTAGTTTGAATGGATTCAAGCACCATATATTCTACAGTAATTGCATATTTGTATAGATTTGAACCTAGCAGGCCTCTTGACTAACTTTTTTTTCACCATCCTCCCAGAACCGTCCCGAAATGAATGTGTACCGTCTAAAATGTAACTCGTTTTCCTACATTATCATTAGTTAGAATAATTGAAAGTGACCTTCAACATGAATAAAACATGCAAATGGTTAGATGATCAACCATAAACCTTCTTTTTTTTTTTATTCATCTGAAAAGATTAGAGACTAGAGGTGAATCAGCAACACCTCCAACAAAGGCCAAGTTGACACCAACAGTGATGTCCTTAAGAAGTTGGCCCTTTTTTGCAATAACTTGTTTTGCATAGGGCCCCCAAAAAAAACTAGAAACGGCCCCGCGAGTTGGTGTTTCCAAAAGTTGGAGGAGCTGCTCTTTATAGTTCCGTAACGTTATTGTCAGCTCACTCACTGTAAATTCAAACGTCGGCTACTGACTCGTTAGCTAGTGTTTACTGTAACGCTGCCGTTAACATTTAACAGTCTAACATTGGCTAACTGGTAATGTTAACAATGATGTTAACTAGGAAGCTTGCCGACCTAACATGAGCTTGGAGTGATCGATGCCTTTAATTACCCACAGACGCACCGCCAGACTGCCTGGATGCCGGCACATTCAAACCACCATGGCGCGCGGCCACTCACCAGTGTCTTTCCACAGAGTGTCTCGTAGCTTGCCAGCCCTTGGCAACGAGTTTAAAAAAAAAAAGTCTGTCTTTCTTAGTCATCTGTTTTTTACAGAAGCGGATTAGTCTAATTCTCCACACTTCTTCAGGCTGTTATTCCCTGGAGCCGACATCGGTAAACACGATAAGAAAATCAAAGATTTGACTATTAAGTGCAAGAGGCGTCACTAACTTGAAAGTGTTTGATTTTTGGGTTGGGGTTTTGCTGTCATCCTAAAGAGAACTGTTGTTGGTGTTGAAAGAAAAGACTCACTTGCTGCACTAAGTTAAATGTATTACGCTTAAGTGACTTACTTTGTTTACTTGTTATTTTTGTAAACAAAAACAAAAAAAACCTTTTTCTCAACTATCATCCCAAAATAAATTTTCATCCTCCCCAATCCTTTTTTTTTTTTTTTTTTTCTGCACTGGGACGACGGGACGTCCTTAAGTCCGAGTCCTGCTAAGCAGAACCAGTAGTTTGCAGGAGCAGCCATCTACTGTTTCATGTGTCAGTGCAGCAGCGTGGAAGTGTCATCTTCAGCTCCCTCTCTGTCCCCCTGTGTTGTCCTGTCCTCCAGCTCCGGGTGGGTCTGTCTGCAGATGCGGTTCCTGGAGGGAAGCCGGGCCCGCGGAGGACAAAGCAGTTGGTCATAGTAGACACAGTCGGGCCGTCACTTCAGAGAAAAGGAGACCTTCTGGCCAACCAGGATACTTGTCTTTCAGCCCTCAGGGGTGAGATGCTGCCTCAGTTTGATTACATCCAATAATAGTAGTGTGACCTTTATTGGTCTGCTTGTCTTGTGCAAATCCGGTGCAATCACGCTGATTTTCTTTTCCGCACAGCACTGAGGCAAATCATACTGGCCAGTGGCACCCTGCTGAAAGATGACATACACAAGGTAAACGTCAACGCTGTCACGCCTCGCACTATTGCAGAGTGGACGTCTAATTCTCTTTGTCAGTAGCAAACAGTCAGTCTGTGATTTCTTTTTTCTTTTTTTTCCCCCGCTCTCTTGATTTTCCTCACAGCGTCTCCATGACGTGGTGCTGCCGCTGTGTGTGCGTCTGCAGCAGCAACAGTCCAGCAGCTGCACTTCCTGTGAGTCTGCAGGGGGCGTCAGCGGGCAGTACAGCAGCGCCCTCGCCCGACAGGAGCTCTACAGGTACTACCTTCATCCACACACAGATAGATTTACAAGTGCAGTGTTTTGGGTTACTACTTTCTAATGTAAAGTATTTTGTGCGTCAAAGAGTTAATTATAACCGTTTATTTGTCAATTTATTAAATACTCTGATGTTAATCTGCCGACTGTGATCATTTGGATTGAGTGGCCAGTCAACGACATTCCACTTTTTGGTGCCAAAAACCAAATGTTACTTCTCTAAAGCCCAGTTCAGAACAAAGATTCGCAATAAGACCTCGCAGTGATCTGAACCGGTCTGTCTCGGCTCAAATCAGACCAGCTGCGACTCAGCTGGTTGAGTTTCAGAGGCTGGTTGGCGAAGGTAAGGGACGTCCCCTGTTTCAACAGCCAACAGAGAGGTCAGCTACAAACTCTGGAAATAAAATGATCCATAATCCATTTTATTTCTTTGTTACAAACTGTCAACTGGTCGAAACGGCCGAGTTTGAGACGGAGGCTCCAGGAGTATGGCGTATGGTCGAGCGAGCTAGAGATTGACTGAAGAGAGAGAGCTTCGTTGCCAAAGCAGTGAATCCGAGAAATAAAACCTTGTTTTCGCCGATTCATCACGACAAATGCAACTGTAGCAAGCATCTCACTATCCCCAATGTTATCCACATTCATATTTAGACGCAACAAATAATATATCCAGCTACAAAAAGAATGAAAGTTGGAAGTTAGAACAGAGAGTCACAGAGAGTCGTTGCTATGGAGATGATGCACCGTCTGGTTGCATTGGTCTGAACTGGCAGGTTTTAGAACGTTGCAGACCGACACGTTCTTCTTCATTCTTTGGTCTGAACTGGGCTTAATAAGCTCACTGCAGACAGAGAGCCAGAATTCAACCTTTGCTTTCACATGCATTTATTTGACTGCACACCTGTCTGCCAAAGCTCCTGGTTTAGATCATGTTTGACCTGACTTGTATGTTGTAGCAAAGATCACAAAAATGCACGTTCTTGGCCGTCGTGCAGTATAGATGGGCTGATATCGGTGTTTTGTTGTTTTGGATTTTCAGGTTATTACTGGCTCTGGTCCTGGTCCCCTCCCCCTGTTGGCCTCCCCCTCTGACCTGCGCCGTGTCCATCCTCAGCAACGGACGCAACGACCACAACCTCAAGGTACGGTATCTGCTCTGAGGGAGGGGAGACGCTGCTCAGTGGTACAGGCGCATTGGCCGGTTTGAGGAACAGATCGAGTTACAGTTTTTGTTTTTTATACCTGCAAACTCGCCGCCTTTCGGTGACAAACATCGTTTTTAGTGTCAATTCAATTTTATTTATAGTAGTGGCGAGGAAGAACTCCCTTTTTAGGGAGAAACCTGGGACCGACCCAGGTTCTTTGTAGGCGGGGTCTGACGGTGCCGGTTGGGGGTGGGATGAACAGTGGCAATAATAGTCACAATTAAGATAATGGAACTATGACTAGAAATAGTAGCTGTAGTAGTTCATGGCATAGCAGGGCACTGCAGGGCGTAGCAGGGTGTAACGAGGCATAGCAGGACCACGGCGACAGCTGCAACCATGACCCTAATCCAAGAAAAACTGCTGGGCGGAAAAAGAACATAAGGACTCCGGGGAATAAGCTCCCCGGACCCAAGTTAGGATCAAGCATTTCTGGGACATGGATGCACACAGATGGAAAGAGAGAGGAGAGAGGAGCTCAGTGTGTCAAAGGAAGCCCCCCGGCAGTCTAGAGCTATAGCAGCATAACTAAGGGCTGGTCCAAGGCCAACCTGAGCCAGTTCAACCACATTACTCAAGTGAATAGTGTAGATCCTAAAGAGATTAAAGCTATAGTGCATAGTTTCTGTCTCCTCCATGACGAATTCTAAGAAATGACGACAACACTGTTGTTGCAGCCACGTGATCGGGCACCACCCACGCTCCTCCTCCACACAGTTATTTGTAGCCAAGGAGAACGCGGAGGAGTAAAAAAACATGATGGACTCTTCAGAAGAGGTCATTTTTAGGGATCGACCGATATTGGGTTTTCCAGGCTGATACCGATACCGATTATTAGCAGTTAATGAAACCGATTAACTGATATCTGGAACCAATATGCATTTACAGTGAAAATGAAAATCTTTAAGTCAAAAATTAAGATTTTGGAATGTTACAAAACTCCAACACAAAACTTTGTTTAAATGCTTTAAAGGGGTGATAGAATGATTATATAGGGTATTTTACACTGTTCCTTAAGGTCTCCTAATAGGGTATTTAACATTGGTTGGGCTGAAAATGCCCGAATGCTATTTTATTAGGCCCTTAACTACCCTATGAATATGGCTCTATTTGGAACAAGAGCTTTTCTTCCAAATATGGTCTGCTCATGAATATTTAGATGAGCTGCACGCTGATTGGTTTGAGCGAACCCCATAGAAACACATTGGAGACGAGACAGCAGGTCTCATATTTCAGACACTGCAAAGTTATACATTGTTTGTCGGACTATTTCGTTATTAAATTCACTTCTGAGACTTTTTTATGCAAGAAATCAACAATATAAAGCTCAAATATGGGCCGTTGTACGAAAATTGATGGCTAATTGCAAATTCGGTAAGACGTGGCGGACTTTAGGAGCTCCACACAGTCTGACGAGAAAACGGCAACCTCCATACCCAGTGATAGTCACCGTTTCTCAGTTACTGGACGACCGGGGGTCGGGGCTCCGCGGAGCTGGCTGGCTGCCAGCTGCCGGCATAACTTTTGTATATTTACAGTTTGAATTTTGTCACGCCATGTATATAACCTCTACCCCAAGGTCTTTAAAGCTAACAATGGTGTCCGATTTCAATTTAATGCATTTTTGTGAACATTAGGGATTTCGTTAGCTGCTACTGTCCCTTCAATCCTATGGGTAAAGCTGCTAGCTGCAGGCCCTGGAGCTCCATCAGGGCCTCGGCATTTTGTAGTCCAGTAACCCAGAACCGGTGACTTTGCACGGGTATGGAGCGCCGCGGGCTTCCCTTCGTGACGGAGGTCCAGCTAGCTCACAGCGAGCCGCAGTCTATGAAGTAGAACACGCCGGGTGGCGAGGCAGCACCGGCCGTTGTCACGTAGCCTGCTGAGCTCCTGCTGAACTGCGACACACAGTCGGACAAAATTTGCAATTAGCCATCAATTTTCATAAAACGGCCCATATTTGACCTCTACATAGTTGATTTCTCACGTAAAAAAGTCTCAGAAGTGAATTTAGTAATTAAATAGCAGACCTCTGGAGATCTGCCTGACCTAGCTAGATTCAGAAGACTAAGCTGACCTCAGGTCAGTGGTGTAGCCTATGTAAATGTTGGGGCGTGACAAAGACTAGGAGTTGGGATGCTGACGTCAGCTTTTAGCTTTGTTCAGACTCGCCCGTTTTCAGCGGCAGTTTCAAAATGTGAGATGTGGCATAGTAAAGGGGTATCGATGGGATTTTGAGCTTCTATGTATGTCCTATTTACTGCTGAGATGCACCGATTACAACTTTCTAGGCCGATTCCAATTTTCTTTGAGTTAGGTCAGCCGATACGATTTCATTTTTTTCTAACCACTTTACAGCACACACAAATATTTATTTTCTATCTTTTCTTTAATAGAAAATGTTACATTTTGCATAGAACATAGCACATTTTTTAAATAGATAATCGATTGCTATAAAATACAACTATATAAATGACTCCTGGTGGGAAATTAACACACATCTGAAGTGCAATGTTATGGAAGAACCATTTCCTCCTTTTCACATCTAATATCCAACAAAAATGTGATAAATTTAGCAAACTAAACTTCTGTATGTATGAAAACAGGTAATGGTAATAAAATAATATATAAATAACAAATACAAATAAAATAAATATAGCTTTAATGCAGTATAAAGATATTTCTCAAAACACACACAGGCCTGTTTGAACGTCAATAGTAACGTTACCTGAAAACAGCGTGTAGTTCCTTTTTTAGCAAGTTTGCTTTATGTGTCATTGTGCATAAATATGAACAATGCCGTTGCTGTCAACAGGCTTATCTGCTAACGTTAGCTACCGACGGTTACCTCGGAACAATCCAGCAAATAGACGGTACCCTAGTGTTCCGTCACCGCTCATTTTACAGTTTAACAAAACTAAACTCTTTAAATATTACTACGTTTTTAATGTTGGTTTTGAGCGGTATGCACCCCCACTTGCCTGAAAAGCGTAAATAGTAACGTTAATACAGCGTGTCGGAGGACTACAGCGTCTTTTTTTTTTTTTTTTTAATATACAGCGTCTCAGGTCAGTGCGCCCAACGCTATTTTCCGATAAACTGTAGCTGACATATTTCACGGGACCCGTGTGAGTGCGATTTTCATGTTCCAGTTTTTCAGCCTCAGAGGGGAGAGAGAGAGCGGCTGACTGTTCGAGCCGTGGATAATTACGACTGTATGACATTTCATAAACAGCTGATGGAGCGGCATTGCGCCGCTGCTACATGCATACAGCGGAATCCCTGCACGAGCACGTGTCGTGTTGCTGTTGCGCAATGTAAATTATGCTGCGCCCGAGTGCAGTTGGCCGGCATAAAATCGGCATATGTCAGACTGACCGGCAGGTCGCCGGTCATGACGTGAAAATCTGCCAATTCCGGTCACCGGCCGGTCAATCGGTGCATCTCTACTATTTACCCACCGAACTATCGTTATTCAACTATGACAGGGTAAAATCGGTTTTGCATTCTATCACCCCTTTAAGCAATTATTTAATAAATGAGAAACTTTCAACATAATACCCAGTAACAGAGAGTCAGATAGTGTTGTGGGCGGGACATTTAGTCAGACAGGAGTGGCTTTTTTTTTTTTTTTCCACTCTGCACAGCAACTCTGGAGATCACTTTTGATCTTTCACTGTGACATTGCATTGGTAGTAGAATTTTTACAGTCTACACTAGGGCCGGGGCAATTCCCCACATTCAGCCCACATATACTGTAACTTCTTTCTGTTTACTCTTTATGCCAGCCAGTGTAAAGTTCAGAGTGAATAAGGGTACACTCTGGGCCAATCAGCCGGGGAATTCTCGCAATGCTTCTGATGGCTAGTCCGGGCCTGGAACAGTGGGCCCAAAAAACCCCAGAGAGACACAGGAAACGGGGTTCATTTTGATTTGATTGATTCATTTCTAATTCTTCATTTCACCTGTTCAACTGACTTTAGCAGTTCAGACAACACACTCGGCCGTCCTGCTGTTATTACAGACATGTGAACTAACCACGTACTTGCCCCGTTTATGGACCCACAGCGGCACAAACACTGGAATAGATATTTGGCATTATTTTTTAGCATTACATGCTAAATTAAATTACATTTAGCTGTCAGTCATTTAAGTTTTTAATGACTCTCCGTGCTCTCTCCCCTCTCAGGTCTCTACATTCTGTACTGAGGCTCTGACCATCTGTAACTCCCTCCTCCACCCCCGCCTTCCCTCCATCGCCCTCCCCTTACCACCACTCACTCTGAAGCCAAGCCCCGCCGCCCCAGTCCTCCCGTCCTCCCAGGGAACTACCCCTGGACTCACTTTGCCGACGCTCCTGGGAGGCCCTGCCCCCGGTCCTTCCTTCCCCACCCGCCACACCCTCGGCCTGGGTCCCTCTTCCCTGCTGGGCTCCCTGGAGAACCACCTCTCCCTGGTCCCGGGGCTGTCGGGTGACATGATCCTCTCCCCGCACGGGCATCACCAGCCGGAGCCCGTCGGGCTGGGCCCTCCGGAGGGGCAGAGGCCTGTGTTTGTCCGCTACGACCGCGAGGAGGTGGACGACGTGGAGATCTCACTGGCCAGCGACTCGGACGACAGCGTGGTCATTGTTCCCCCAGGTATGCTCAACATGGACAGCCAGCAAGACGAGGGGGTGGCGGCGGCGGCGGCAGCCAACTCTCACAACATGGCCTCCGCTGCACCGGGCACGCTGCCCGGAGGGGAGTCTGTTGCCATGGTCCCCACCACCACCGCAACAGGAACCCCGATTGACAGGCTCTCGCTCGCCAATGACCTCGCCACCTCGTCCCCTCTGCTCACTACCTCCACCACCCCCATCAACTCCTTCCCTCCCCCCAGCTCCTCGGTGGTCTCCCTGGTTCCGCCCCTCAACTCCAGCGCGCTCGCCGCCCCAGCCGGTGCTCTCGGCGACTCGTTGCCAGGCCGACCACAGCTCCAGCAGATGCTGATGCAGGCATCCACGCCGAGCCAGCCCGGTGCCATGGCTCTCCCGCTCCAGATGCACCAGCTGCAGAATCAGCTGAGCCAGCAGGGACGCCACCTCCACCCGCACCAGCCACCGTCCGCCAGCAACGAGGACTCGGCCGTCATCAACATCAACAGCACGGACGAGGAGGAGGAAGAGGAGGACGACCTGGAGGATGACGAAGAGCTGGACGAGGAGGAGGAGGGCATGGACGAGGACGAGGAGGAGGAGGATGTGAGCGACTTTGCCGACGAAGAAGAACTGTACGACGGGGAGGAGTACGGCGAGTATGACGAAGAGGAGGGGGAAGAGCTGGAGGAAGAGGAGGAGGAGGAGGAGGAGGAAGAGGAGGAGGACATCCCTCCGCTGGAGGGAGTGGAGGACAAGGCCGGGGAGGCGGGGCCCGACGGGGTGAAGGTGCTCCGAGCGGCGGTGGATGACGGAGGGATGGCCGGGTTCAGCGTGGAGGGAGAGGCGGAAGGAGGGATCGAGGAGATCCAGAACAGCCGCTCGCTCTTCGGGGACGACAGGATTAAGGTGCAGAAGGTGTGTAGTGGAAACTTACCGCGGAAGAAATTCTCCTTGTTCTCTGGTGTGGTGAATCAGAGGCTTTCAGAACGTGCGCGCGGGAGAAGCCCTGGGGTGTTCTTCCCCGTCTTACGTACAATCCAGTGTCTTCAGGTCACCAAAAGGGACACAGCCCCGTCAGTCGCTGTCGTCACGACAGAGATGGATTGAGTCATGCATTTTACAACGTACATTTCCTGAGCTCTTTTCCTGAAATCACAAGTTTGAAATTCTTTATTAGGAATCACCCTTTGAGATGTAGCAGCTCGTTGTCAAGGGGGTCCTTAGAGACATAAATGTACAGTACTATCACAATTGTAAACGAAACAACAGCCACAAAGAAAAAAGAAAAGGAAAAAAATCAGTGTCAGTCAATCGTATTCAAGTTCTCGAGGCAGAGCAAGAATATACGTAATGTTGAAAGTGGTTAGTGCTGTAGAGGTGTTGGTTCTGTAAATAAGAAGACATTAATTAAGCATTTTTAAAGGAGTGAAGAGATGAAATGGATTGAATGTTTACAGCGAGGTTATTCCAATCCGAGGGGGCTTTAAACATAAAGGCTTTCTTAGCTGTAGAGGTAGATAGAACAGGAAAACAAAGCTGGGTGTAAAGTGGTTCAAGTCATAGTTAGAGGAAACGCGGATCATGACCAGTTTTAGATAAATAGGGTAATTGAAATGTATACATTTATAAATATACTGGTGTTACACCCCCCGGTTTTATCTCCTGATCCTGTGGGACTTTTGTCTCTCGGTTGAACGTTAATACATGCCTAACAAACCGTACACTTCATCAAGCTAAAACCATGAAATAATCTTAAAACTAGAGTCTAAATGTTCCTTTTCCCACAGGTGGAGAGCATCGGAGTCCTGGAGGAGGCGCGGGAGGGGGAGGGGGAGGAGGATGAAAGCGAAAGGATGGACGACCCCACCATGCCGCAGATCCTGTGCGTCACCGGAGGAGCGCTGGAGGACAGGGAGGAGGCGGAGGAGGACGCAGCGGGGGGAGGGGCAGAGGGGTCGTGGGAGCAAGGAGCCAATGAGATTGAGCTGACTGCCGCCTCAGAAGAGGGCACAACCAATCAGAATCAACAGGTTGGTACCACATCTCCCCCTTTTTAAAGCATACTTCCATGTCTAAAGACTGAGGCGCTGTAAGAACAGATTGTTCCATCATTTCTGACAATGAATAATATGTATGCACTCAGGACATCTCTGACTATAAACAGACCCAAAATCAATCATTTCTACTGTATCAGTTTGAAGAATTGCCTACATTAAGGTCCACCAAATAGTCACACATTTGTACCTTGAAATAGCTACATTTGTAAAAACATGAGGTGCTGTAAACAGGGAAGTTCAGCTGTGTTCCCAGCTAACACCAGCAAACTTCAGACAGCAGTTATTTATATATATATATATATATATATATATATATATATATATATATATATATATATATATATATATATATATATATATATATATATATATATATATATATATATATATATATATATATATATACACATATACATACATACATACACACACACACACACACACACACACACACACACACACACACACACACACACATACACAGAGAGATACAGTGTATATATTATAAATACACACCGTATTAATGTAAAATTGTAATCTGGGATAGCTGAAATTTTGTCCGGGCCAGTAGATTCTTAAACCAACTTGCCCGACCGGGCCGGTGACAAGAAGCGTCACTGTTGGACCCCCGCATTACATGTGTAAGAAAATTAGCCAAAAGGTGCTGAAAGGAGCTCAACTTTAATATGACACGTAAGGAGGACAGGAGTTAAACTAATGATAGTAGTCTAATACTTAGTTAGTAGACTAATGATATGAAGTCTGAGCAGTGAAAGCTGTAAAAGTGTAAGCACTGAAATAAGCTTAAGAGTACTATAAGGAGTTGAAAAGAGTTACCAGAAGAGCTACCAAAACTCTGCTAGGAGCTAATGTGCACTGAAAGGAGTTGAGGTGTGAGTTTTGTTTGAGCTAAATTTAGTTGAAGATTCACTTAGTAAGTGGGTAGATCTGTTACAAGTAGTTTGACAGGTAAGAAGAGAAAAGGGAACGACGACGAGGGAAAGAATGAAAGAGAGAGAACGGAACAAAGGCTGGTACGGGCGGGAAGAGAGGAAACAATGGAGGCTGGTGATAGATAAAAGGTTAGATCAGAATAATCACTGACTATAGTGCATCCTAGAAGAGTGTTGTGTTATTTGGAACACTCAAGACTTGTAAGCTTTCTTTATATAACAGGATGCCGAGTGTTTCTGTCCCCTCCTTCGTTATCTGTGTTTTTGTTCCACTAATGGTATATAAATCAAGCTGGTTTTGTTCCAGTGTTGTGACAAGGAAACGTGAGCGCTCCACCTAAAGCTGACTCTTCAATTCATCAGGAGTCCGGAGCTGAACCTGCACAGGAAGCCGGTGGGAGTGACGTCCAGCCACCCAGTCAGCAGGAGGAGCCGCTAGCAGCTGTTGAGGACGGAGACCCCCCAGCAGCAGCAGACCCCGAAACCTCGACAGGCCCCAGAGAGCCTGAGGAGACGGACGCTGAGCAGAGAGAGGAGGTGAAAGCCGAGCAGCAGGAGACGGAAGGAGTGGAAAGGGGGGAGAGTGATGGAGAGGAGGGGAAAGGAGTGAAGAGGAAGAGAGAGGAGCCACAGGAAGAGGCGGGCCGAAGCACTGAGAAGAAAAAGGTAAAAAATTCATGGCTGATTTTGGATTTATGCCAACCTTACACCAAACGATGTATGCATGATGCATGACGCATGGACGCCTGGCCAATAGTCACTGTTGAAGGATGGGTCTTGGCGTGGCCATAGTGGGGTGAAAAATATCGTGGCCCGCCGCTGTTTCGGCCAACGCTGTTTTGTTGTATCATGGCAACAATTTGTATTATTTCTGGGTCAAAACATACTCCAGAGGAGTGGGGAGGGGCAGTGGGAGCATGCACAGATGTTTAACCCGATCTTACTCGGGTTATTGTGTATACATGCAGGACCCCGGTTACTGAAGGAGTTCTCTACCTCTGTTAACATGGTGTGAAAGAAATCGGGGTATTGCCTTAACCCAAATACAATCGTTTTTTTTTTTACACTGCATGTAAACGCACAGACACATCTCTAATGATCCCAGAGCACTCCCACTCAGCAGTTCTCTCTCTCTCTCTCTCTCTCTGTCTGTCTGTCTCTCAGCTGGACGATGAAGCCATGGCCTCCATGTTGGCTGATTTTGTCGCCTGCCCGCCCGATGATGAAGACGGCGCCTCTGGATCCAACCGCTCCTAAATATTTGTGAACCTGAACCGATGTGATTTTAAAGTTAACCATGGACGCAGCAGATACTGAATCATTAGTGACATTTCCCAGATTAAGTTACCTCATACAACAACTCCCTTATCATGACACCTTCCAGTCATTCTTCAGTGGTCAGATCAACGGGTAGAATGGGGCTTCCAGTTTTCTTTCTTTACAATGTTGCCAACTTCAAGCTTCATATTTACTGTCACATCATTCAGCTTGTTTATGACGAAAACTCATTTTACATCAGCTAATAGAAGCAGTCCATAGTCTACAGTCAAATACAGCTGCCCAGCCGGGAGGTGAAAGCTATTCTTCAGAATGCTAGCCTTTGTTCTTATACAGTGTCCTACAGTTAGTGTACGGAGGGGCTTTCTTGGATTTATATGTATCTTTTTATGCTCTTTGTTTTGTCATCACTCTCATATTCTTTGTTATAAAAAAAGTAAGAAAAAATAAAACGAGTCACACACTACTTTTTACCGCTCAGATTTAATCACAATAGTTCTGTTTTTTTCTCTCCACGTTCGCTGGTGCAGAGGCATTTAAGGGGGAGGATTATGTGTTTGGGTTGTCCGTCCATCTGTCCCATTCCTGTGACCGCGATATCTCAGGAACGCCTTGAAGGACTGTCTTTTCATTTGGCAGAAATGTCTGCTGGGACTCAAAGATGAGCGGAATAGATTTTTGTGGTCAAGATCATCGGGTCATCACACTTTTTTGGCCATAACTCAGGAATTCCTACGCTAATTATTACATTTCACAAAAATGTCTTAATAGTTTAAAACCTACCCATTAGGTTCCATTCAGGCTGTGGTGGTGGCGAACACAGGGGATGTTGGGTGGGAAGGAAAAAAAAAACGCAGCGGCCTGCAGCAAAAAGTTGTAACGGAAAGAAACAGAAACTTTTAAGCCCAGTTCAGGAGAAAAGATTTACAACAAGACAAGTTGAAACTACTTCCAGTACAGTTGTATTGTATTTGTATACTGCGTTTTTATTTCTCCGAATCACTGCTGTGATCTAACCGTGGTTCTAACTCTGTGCTCTCTCTCTCTCTTCAGTCACACTCTAGCTCGCTCGACCACGCACCATGCTTAGTTTTGTACTAACAGGAAATGATACAATATGTGCACCCACAGACGTCAGCCAAACTGCCACTTTGGAATGCCGCTGACATTAAACATATCTCTCTCTCTCCCAAACGTTGATTTACACGTTATGAGGCTGTGAGCAGCTTCTTAATTTCCGTTATGCATTCGTGTGCATCAAAAGTACTCAAATCCCCTTCCCTTTCCCCTGAAAACCATCTGTGTTTTTCCTCATGATTTGAATGTCTCCTTATCTCCAGGCAACAGGCCTCTGTACTTCATTGTGCATTAGCAAGAATGACAGATAAGAAAGGAGTTAATAATGATACTATTTACACAGAATATATCTATCCCACGCAACCTTCTCTCCCCTGTCTCCTCTCCTTCTTCATCAGCTCTTCCCTAGTCTCGCATTGCCAGACCTCTCTCTACAGCGCTGCGAAGGAAGGTCTGGCAACAGGAGCATACACTCCTGGATAGGAGGGGAAAAAAACGCTCAGGGTTGTTGGCATTTCTTTTAACCAATCGCAGTCGTCTTGGGCGGAGCTAAGCTCGGGACGCAGCCACGGTGGCTCTGCAAAATAGTCTCGGGAAGGAACTTGTTTTGGTGGAACATTTGCACCCCGCAAAAGAAGCCACAATATATGAAGTTAACACGTAACGTGAGCTATTTAAATTAGCTGGATACATGGTTGGACGTGAAACTTGCCAGTTCATCGCTGTGTGCATTTTGTCCATAGGAAATCCCCGCCAATCGGTCCAAGCACGAAGGGGGTCAAGCAAAAAGGGAACACTGAATAGAGCCAAATAGTGATTCAGAGTATCCAGACCTTAGTTGGACAGCTGAGATAACACAAGGGTGACTTTGGGAAAAGTCTCTGAATGTGCTTAAGGAACACATCCAATGCATAAATCTTGATCTGTATTGAAAATCTATAGAGACCTAAATATCACAGCTGGATGAGATCTGAAAAGAGCGAGAGGAGGGAGCTGCTGTTAAATTCCAGATACCAGGAAGGATTTAAGCTGTGTATTTCTATAAACAGGTCCATAGAATTTTCTTTTTTGGGAATTTTTAGGATTAAGATTAGATATAAAATCCTCTATTCCAGACTCAAGCAAGACAAAACAAATATATATATATATATTCACATTATAACGTGTTTTCATAAAACGATTACATTTCAATGATTTAATTTCATGATTGAAATGTTATAAATAAATAAGTTACACAAATTAATAATTATACATTACACCTTTTGACAGGCAAAATGCATCCAACCGATTCTTAACTTAGACTTTTTTCAACATACAATACTATAACTTTGTAAAATTATATTTTTTAGGCCTTTATTCGACAGGACAGCTGAAGAAATGAAAGGGGAGAGAGAGAGGGGGGGGGGGAGCAAAGGGCCGCAGGTCGGAGTTGAACCCGGGCCCGCTGTGTTGAGGAGTAAACCTCTATATATGGGTGCCCGATCTACCAACTGAGATATCCGGGCGCCCAGGTCCATGGAATTATTTTGACTGAGGTGGCCCAAGTGAGACCCTGACTTATGCAGGGGTGGCATGAATCAATTTTGATTGGCTTCATTTAGCCGATACAGATCTATTTAAATATGCCTGGATCTGCCCAAATGCTAAGGACATCCCTACTAAAAACATGTGATCTTTTACACATTATCTAGGTATTCTTTGGAGACTGATGGGGACAAATACTTGATTGTAAATGAATCGTCGCATATGGGGGGGAAGCGCCTGGCTATTCGGATCATTTGCAGTCAATGGTCCATCCGTGTCATGCTTTGTCTAATCTGTAATGGCAGCATCTAACATGTTAAGTACGTTGTGTACTGACATGTAAGGACAAGTGTTATATTCACAGTTCTGCCAAGCTTTTCCTAATGTCTGGACACCAATGATTCTCTGGTTGCTGTTCTATTGTAATTCTACGCCATTCACGCTCTTTTTGACACAGTTGAACATTCTTTTGTTTCTGTAAATAGACTGGAAACACAGGTTTGTAATCAGAGGGCTCTTTTCCACACTTGTTCTCAACCTATGGTGTCCCCCAGGGATTAGTTTTGGGTACAGTCTTGATCTCGATTCACAATATATGCTGCCACTGGAGTAGACATCTCATGGACTGGATAATAATGTGTTCCTCTATGCTGATGATATAGAGCTTGTTTACCCCCTAAAGCCTGGCATACACTGCTATTGTAGCCCCAATCTGCTCCTGTCTTTCAGATATTAAGAGCTGGATGGTTGTAGTGTGTTGTGGATGTAGTTTAGCTTATTTAAAGCTAATGTACTTGAATTTACTACTTGTCTGGAGTTTGCACCTTCAGGGTTGAAAGCACTTAATTGGAAGTCGCTTTGGATAAAAGCGTCAGCTAAATGACATGTAATGTAATGGATGGCACAGGACGTTTAACAATTTAACCAATCCAAATCTGACATACCTTTGTTCTGGCACTCAAGCTTCTAGTTACAATAGTAGTCAACTGGCTGATGGTTTAACAAAGCTTCCTCCAGTTGAGGAACTTATGTGAACATTCAGAGAAAAAGACGTGCAAGATTTTATCTCTTTATTTAGACTAAAGCAATATTCTTCAATCCAGGTCTCAGCCGAAAGTCAATCCTCCAACTCTAATTTATTCAAATCACTACCTCCAGGCTTTTAACAAATACTATGAAAAGAGAGTACATCATTCCCATTTCTGTCTCCCCTCACTGGCAGCATCCATCAAAACGAATCCCCTTTATGAACCTAACCAAACTCAAATACATTTCTGGTTTGTTTTACACACTATGAATCATGAGAAGAGCTAGCAACCAGTACATATTCATTTGTACAGTATGTTCATACTTTCACACAGTCAACAGAATGTTCATAAAATTCCCATAGACATGTACATCCTGAACACAGTCTTTAGGGTTACAACACAGCTGTGTTAGGGCTGGTTACATCATCCTTATCTGGAGGATGAGGTGATGTTACACAACCCATCAGACTTCTCATTTAATCAAATGTTCACACTGTTTTGAGAAAAATGGGAAGTTTTTTTTAGATTTTTGTGTAGAAGCTTTTGTTAACAAAATGTATGAAATAACTTTTCATTTATTTTAAACAGGCAGCAACAACTTTGGTAAACTATTTTTATTATAAAAATAAGGTACATTTCAAACACTGAACAAATACTTTCGCAAAAGGCATCAGGTCACATCTTTTACACTATAAAATTGAAAATACAAAATACATAGAATAATACAAAATAAAACGTTGGCATTAGGCGCAGTGTTTAAATTAGTTCCACCTTGGTTGTATTTAAACAAACATTTATAATCCTGGTTATCGGCACATCCGAGTGATGTCTTTGTATGTACGTCAGCACATTCATACACCCATAGGCCAGTCTTCCAGTTTTTATAGCTTGACTGACTCGCACGCCAATTAGCGTGTTGTGCTAACCCAGTGGTTCCCAAACTGGAGGGAGTTATAACAGGTGGAGCGAGGCTAGATATAAATAACATGCATGGTTCTGCTGCACTGCTAGCAAGGTCCGGACAAGTTCGGAAAGGACTGCCAGGTAAACGTAAAGCAGACGATGATGCTGCACCAAATTTACAACTAACAAAAAAAAAAATTAAAATATTTTACCTTTTAAAAGGGGGGCCCTGCAGAAAAAGGTTTGGGAACCACTGCGCTAACCTCAGCACGTTGCTAATGGTGTACGGCTAAAAGTGTCCAGGCAGGCGGAACTTGCGCTTGTGAACTTTGGTTCCACATTACATGTATCTGTACTACTATTACTACTACAATGGCTAAATCTCATGGCCCTTATTTGATAGCTCCTCGACTCCTCGGCTGAACTGGAAGTGGGGTTAGCCCTATGTTCCCACAGCCCAATGGTCCCACAGCCCAAGTTCCCACTTTTCTAGGACATTTTCAAAATTAGGTCTTGTGTTCCTACATTTCCCTTCATTTTAAGCCATATCCTCCCACAACATTTTTTTTAGGATTAGGGGGATAAAATCTGATAGAAATTTATGAAAAAGGAAATGTAGGGCCTTATTTACATAGGGCCTTATTTTGGAAAAAAATCTTAGAAATGTGGGAACATAGGCAAATCTCCCCCGGAAGTTGTTCCTCCTCGGTGAAGGCCATCTAAAAGCTCTTATTTTTCCTCCGAGGAGCGAGCATCGAGGAATGCTCATCGAGGAGCTATAGGCAAGGATACACAAGAGCAGCCTTCCTGGAAGCCGTGCAGCTTAAGGAGTTGCTAACTCCGCCCAAACAGCTGACGAATTTATGCGACGCTTCAGAGGAAAGGACATCTCATCCCTCTACAACACATTTTCTCACTGTTTCTCTCCACCCATGATTTCCACGAGGAAGGGAGGCAAGTGGGGGACTCGAGGCAATTTAAGAAGAGGCAACATGAGGCAACATGAGGCAACAAGAGGCAACATGAGATGCAGCGACTGTGTATTCTGCAGTACAGTACAGTTCGGTACACTGTTACAACCCTACAAAATATTGGAATGCTTCTGTTGGGAGCCATTATGTAGTTTTGCGTTATGTTTTTTTTATATCACGTTGGTGACATTAATGCAGTTTTGTATTTGATCACTGGGTGGAGCATTGTCACCGGAGAGCATAAAGGTGTGTGGCAAAGGGGGAAGCATACAGCTTTTCACCGTGTTAGTGGCTTGTCAGTGGTATTGTCTTATTAGTGTTTAGTTGGAATATATATATATATATATAATATATATATATATATATATATATATATATATATATATATATATAATATATGATACCTACCTGAAATGATGGACAAACTCAAATAGTACCTATGCTACGTGGTGAGCATGCACCAACGTGAAATAAATGGGTCAACGCACTGAAAGATATTTAAAGTATGGACTTTGATTTATTGGCAGCCCAAGCCAGTTCCCCCTTTGTCTCACCGCATTGGCCCAATGTAGGTCTGGTTAAAAGACTGTACGGTTTCTTTAACTTTTACTATTAAAGACTTCAGCCAGAAATCTGCCATCACTTAAAATTGGTGTACTACTTCACTTTATGTACCTTTTTGAAAAAACTTCAATTTTTGAGTTTTTCCAGCCGCTGCTGTGTAACGTGAGTGCTATCTCACAGCCCCATCTGTGCAGCCCAGATATTGACCCAACTTCCTTTTGCAACTTTCTCTCCCTCCCTGCAAGAGTAGACCACACAAAGGACCGATTGAGACGGGCAGAGGAGGGAGGGTCAGTCAGTGGAGCTGTGAAAGTCAAAGTGAGTGGGAGTGAGTGTGTTAGAGAAACAAACTACTGGAAAGATTCAATCAGAGGAGGATTTCTTGCATTTAGAAATGCCATGCTCACCAGATAACTGTTGAACTTACAGATCTATGAGGACTTTAAAAAAAGAGAGAAAGAGAAGAAATAGGATACAGGGAAAGGAAAAGAAAAAAAGTGGCAGAATACAAACGGAGCCAGAGGAAATCTAGAGAAAAAGAAGAGGACCCTTCTCTTCTTTGGAATCTGGTACTCAGCTGTGAACACAATTCTGCATTAAGGTGAGTGTTTTTTTTCCCGCTTGTTACTTGGGTTCTAACACCCCACAAAGGCTACATTTGTTTCCATGTTTTCAAAATATGCTCTTTACTCTTAGGTGTGAAAGAGATGTCAATTGTTTTTAAAGCCTAATATTCCTGGCACCTGCTGTCCTGTCAGCCATGTAGAAGTATCCATAATCTTATTAAGATGCTGATGAAAGTGAGCTACCCACTTAGCAATGTTACTAGACGGACTCAGTGAGTTTACAGGAACATCCAACGCTGATGTGTAGGAACCTGTGGATTTGTTTGCTCTCGCGATCTGTACTTGGCTGAAACTGCTATGAAAACAGGTTTCATCACTGTGTTTGGTAACCCCACTGTGTTGGCTCAATGCAGGAGCAACCTGAATTACTGCTTGGATCTCAAAATGCAAATATATGGTGTTGGCAGACCTGTTGCAAGCTTCTAAAAAGCAACTAACAATAACAAAACGGCATGCGCAGACTTGCTAACGTTATCTTGACTCCTTACATATTGAATTCAGAGAATGCGGGGAAACACCTGTTAACCAATGGCCCATTTTCAGTGCCTCCTTTTGAAAACCGGTTGAAGAAATCTTTACAATGTATACAATCTATGCTGTTGCTAAACCCCGACTGGTTGTGGCATGTCATGGTGTAAACTGACAGTAAAGTTGTTCAAGGGTCTTTCTGAAGTCACTCCCTCTCCCTTTACTTTATAGTGCACTTTAGTGAAGGTCCGCCATCTGTTTTTTGGGGGAATTTTTAGGCCTTTATTGACAGGACAGCTGAAGAAATGAAAGGGGAGGAATGACATGCAGCAAAGGGCCACAGGTTGGAGTTGAACCCCGGCCCGCTGTGTTGAGGAGTAAACCTCTATATATGGGTGCCTGCTCTACCAACTGAGCTATCTGGGTGCCCCTGCTGTCACTTTAAGTGTCTGCATTCTAAATATGAAAGCTATGCTACATTCAGTTCCCTGAAAAAATACACAATTTACCAAAAAGTAAGTAGGGCGATATGGAGAAAATCCAATTTCATGATATTTTTGACCATAAACTGTACATCAATGTCGATATTGCAGCGAAATAGTAGGGTTGACTATTGGTGCTTTCACAAAATATTTACACAATGAGATGTTTGATAAATAATCAGTGATGATTACTAAGTGGGTAAAGGCAAATGATAGAACAGCTAGTCAGTCTGGTAAGTTCAGAACATGACATCACTTTACCGTATCGCAGCCTTTAAAACCAGGAAAAGACAACACTTGTGTCATATCACGATATTACGATATCCAAAATGTAAGACGATATCTAGTCTCATATATCGATGTCAATATCATATCGATATATTGCCCAGCCCTAGTTAGAAGAGGAGTAGCAGTGTAGCCTTGATGGCAGGGGAGGGTGTGTAGCCGTAGGCACAGCTCCCCCTCCCTAGCTCTGCTCTCCATCAACTTCTGTTGCAGCTGCTGGGTCAAAGGTATCAACATGCTCTGGCCTGTTCTGTCTTAGATCTCCAGTCAACCTGCCAAGTTGTTTGTAATGCAGGGAGATCTCTGTGATTTTTTCTCTGTACCAAAGATTTTAGTTTCTAAAGTTTTTCACATCAATAGGATGGATCTACTCTACTTTGGAACATTACCATCAGTCTTGTATAAAGTACTTGAAAGCGATACTAATAAATGCTCTACTCTCAAAAAGGATCTTATGACTAGTCACCTTTTTAGAATATTAGTTGAGTAAAAGTCTTAAAGTATCTGATATTTCATGTACTTAAGTATCAAAAGTAATTTTCAGATATTAAATGTATTCATATAAGAGAAATGCAGAAACAGCATTTTAATTTTTGTGTGAGGAAGGATCTTTCACTCCAACATACACAAACATTTCTGTGTGTAACGTTATCTTTATCAGCCCTCGTCTGCAGCGCCTGCATCAGGGACTTCCATTATTATGCTTCCTCTTCCTCTTCTTTAGTTGTGGCCTGTGGTTTTGGCAATTTGCAACAAACAGGCATTACGTGACCAACATTTCAATGGAGGGTGCATTAACTTGCAATCTAGGAGCAATAGTTCGCTACTTTGTCGCAGTCTCACAAATTTCTAACGAGTAAGCGAGATGCTTAGTGGATATGTAGTGGAGTAAAAGTACAGTAACGAAATATTTGTACTTTGTACATAATTCAGTAGCTCACAAAATAGGGTACAATTAATATAAAATAATTACAGGCAACTACCCCAGGGCCCTGGACCTTCATAGGCCCCCAAAATTCTCTGTGCATCAGTTGGTTTTGGAAATATGATTCATTGCATGTTTGACAGGGAAATTGCAATATTTTAGTTCTACATTATTAGCCAATGGTGTCGAAATCTTCTTTGTTTGCTTTTTTGTTTATATTGTGCTCATATACAATTGCATATGCAATGCAGTATTTCATTGTCATAGCAGCTAAATGATGGCGCAGACTAATAAGTGGTGCCACAAAAACAGTGAAAATAAAATCATATTTTCCATATACTGTATTGTACTTGATGGAGTCCCAGCATGTTTGCTGGTGTACAAGTCATGTTTAAATGTTAAACCACAAGTGTAGTGTCTGTTTGACCATGTTCCAAGGTCAGAAAGCTCCAGTCTGCAATGGAGTATCTTTGTTTTGACTCGTGTTCCATTGAATTAAACCAAACTGTCTTGCGCAATCAGAAGTCCAGAAGGCAAGGAAAACGTTGGATGAGGATTTTTTTTTATTAAGATTTTGATCAGGTCCCTCACGGATTTGATATTCTGTTGCTATCCCACCATGAAAAGCTTGTTTCGATTCCAAGTTTGCAGACATTTTTCCACATACACACATTTACCATACACTACTTGCATCACGTTGTTCCTAAACTTCTTTACTCCTGCACATATGTGGAAATCTAGTTTGCAGTATAAATATTTATCTATATCATTGCATGCAGCAATGGAACATACGTAAGTAGCCGCTAAGAGACTCAATAGTCAACGGCTTAACATCATATAATAGTCTGGATATCAGGCTGCAACATTGACACTAATGTGCGCTGAATGTAATCCTAGTATTAGGGCTTTTTGTATCTGCAGGCAACAGCTGTGTTTACACTGTGGGCTAATACAGTGTGTACACACACACACACACACACACACACACAGGTTTGTGGCACTATCTTTGTGGGGACCCGTCATTGACATAATGCATTCCCTAGCACCTTACCCTAACCTTAACCATCACAACTAACCTTAACTAATGCCTAACCTTAACCCTCACCCTAACCATAACCTAATTATATCCCTAATCCTAAAACCAAGTCTTAACCCTCAAACAGCCCTTTAAACTTGTGGGGTCCTGCATTTTGGCCCCACAAAGCTGTCGGGACCCCACAAGTATACTGGACTCCTGGTTTTTGGAACCCACGAATATCGTTAAACAAGCCCACACACACACACACACACACACACACACACACACACACACACACACACACACACACACACACACACACTGTGAAATCTGTGTACGTTATGCACTGGCGCCACCCGAGCTGGCTATGTACTCCGGTAAGAGAGTTGCTGCAACCTTTGGTTTTAGTTCAACAGCTTTATTGACATTGAATGTGAATACAGTGCTTGTTGCTTGCGATAGTATGTGTTTGTGTGTGGTTTTCTGTAAAATGAGGAAATACAGAATATGTAAATATAACCTGTACATAACGAATGCACATATATAGATTAAAGAGAAATAAGCAACAATCACTCTGCAATATACATAGTGCTATGCAAACAACCAAACAATACTGGATAGTAATGGAAATGAACACAATCCATGTAGTAGTAAGAATGTAGTAAAGAATACAGGTTATTGTGCAGTTACATATATGTGTATATCTGTCGGCAGTTAGCCACAGCTCGCAGCCCTCTGACCTTGCCTCTGGGTGGAGATGATCAATGACCTCTGGTTGATTGCTCGCCCATTGTCTCATATCGAATCCACCATCAGCGAGCAGGACTCTCATCTTGTCGATAAGCTGTTTTGCCTGTGATGTAGAATGAAGAGACTGCAGGCAGTTATCTACATAAAAGGCGTTGATGACGGAGTCCAGTACCTCTTGGTTACCAGAGCTGTTGTCCTTGGCATTCCGTTGCAATGCGTATATAGCACAGCATGGACTGCAGGCAGTGCCGAAGGGTAGGACGCGTCATTCGTAGATATCAGGGTTACGGTCTCTCTCCATATCCCGCCATAGGAAGCGGAGAAGTGGTTCGTCTTCAGGAAGGAGCCTGATCTGGTGGAACATCCCACGGATGTCCCCGCTTATGGCGAGTGGATACTCCCTGAACCTGAGGAGTACACCCGGTAGTGTTGAACCAAGGTTAGGTCCAGGAAGCAGGGTGTCATTGAGGGCAAATTTTTAGTATTTGAAGGAGCAGTTAAACACCACTCTGGCCTTTCCGTTGTGGTGAACAAGGTGGTGAGGAATATACCATGATTCGTTAGATTGACTTGCCTCATCACTACTAATCTTCACAACGTACCCAGCCTTCACTAGCTTGTGTATCTCCTCCTTGTAGACCCCGGCTAGATCTGGGCTGCTGGCCAAGTGCCACGCGGTAGCTCTTAGGAGGGGCATCACTGCAGCTGGAGGAGCATGTAGCCTGGGTGCTGCTGCTTTGCGTAGAAGAGGTGTAGCGTAGCAAGCTATTCCATCTACTGTGACACGAATGGTTTGCTTCTCCAGTGTGTTGATAGCTACCTGGTCTTGCTTGGAACGCACAGATTCCTTTTCAGAGCTGTATGGCAGCGTGTCGATTTGCCAAAGCCTTTCAACGTGCTGATATAGGTCTTGAACAGGAGACAGGAATGCTGTATACAGGCAGGAGGCCTCTCTGGTGGGGTTCTGGAGGAAGTTGGTAGGTCCCTGAATAGCCCAGCCTAACAATGTGGATATGGCTACCGGGCCACCTGGAGGTCCCATCCGCACAGGGCATACTGGAGTGATTAACTCGTCTACGTTGATTATAGCGCCCCCTAATGGCCGGTCTTCGCCAAATTTGGTACAGAGCCTCAGACCGGCATGCCAAACGAACATCACAAGTTTCGTGTTGATTGCATTTACTGTGGCAGAGATATTGCAATTGCAAATTTCCCATTTAAATGCATTGAGTTATTGGCCAAAACAAATAAACGTTGCTTATAGCGCCCCCTAAAGGCCGATCTGTGCCAAATGTGGTACAGAGCATCGTAGTGGGATGTTGAACAATGATCTCAAGTTCCTTGCTGATAACATTTAATTTGGTCGAGATATGATATGATACGTGTGTGGTAGCTAGCTAGGAAAATTAGTTTGGTCGTCAAATGCGCATACTTTAACGTAGCAAAATTCCTTGAGTAACTTTTGGTCACGTCCATCTGGAAATGCTACGTACTAGGTTTCGTGCTGATCCGTCGCACGGCCTAGGACGAGTTCGAAAAAGTTGGTATTGCGCGATATTGCGGAAAGAAATTTAAGCGGAAATGGGCGTGGCCTATATCATGTGATTCAGCTTGATTCAAGGAACACCTGGATGTAAGGACTTTTAATGTGCGATGTGTAATGTGGGAGTTAAAGGCAAAAAAACATTATAGCGCCACCTAGTGGTCCACATGTGTAATTTTTGGTAGGTGTGGTCCATGACCCATTGTATATCTACCCTGTAAATTTAAAGTTGTTCACGTTAGCGTAAGTAGTAAATTTAGACGTGGGTCCCACAGGCCACGCCCACTTTGACCCCTCAGTACCCCACTCTAGGGTTGACCTCAGGAGTGGCCCTAGATGGTACCCAACACAAAAATTCTTTTTATTAACTTTTTGTCCGGCCCTTCTCGAGATGCTACCTGCCAAATTTCGTGCTGATCGGTCGCACGGTCTAGGAGGAGTTCGAAAAAGTAGGTTTTTCATAAATCGCGATTTTTCACACATAAAAGTTTAGGCGGAAATGGGAGTGGCCTATATCACGTGATTCAGTTGGATCCAGGGAACGCGTGGATGTATGGTTTTTACTGTACTCAGGGCTTAGAATGAGAATATCAAAGTGAACCATGTTCTTTTCATGAATACAAAGTTTAACAGCAACATTTATCCATCCAAGCCTAATTTATAAAAGATATTTAACTTTGTGAATAATACCTAACTGCAACATACTCATGACAAAAGCTACTGTTTGTGCTACAGTAATGTTATTGTCGTGCATAGACCTCTCATGATGCCAACCGCAGCTCTTGCAACAGTTCTGTGTGTTGCAGACCCCTTATCTTTTGCATCATTTGCTCTTTTGCATCAGTGTGGTTGTAAACATTTGCATACTTTCAAAATGATATTCAAATTATTACTAGGGAAAGACACTTATGTCAACACGTCAGTGCGCTCACACACAATATGTGACGGCTACAAATGACTCCATTTTGAGGAACAATTTGATTCCTAAGACCTTCTGGACAATGTAAATGCTTATGAAATCTTCTAATTTGTAAACATAATAAGTTATTGAGTGCAACATTTACTGTAGAAATATGTGGGCTTCCTCAGAGATATCACCATGATCATCTTGTCTAACTGCTAATGCTGCGCTGTTGACATGTTGATCTCGGTAAAGCCAGAGAGTCAGTTGATAACCAGCTTTGTAGGGTTAAGTGGGTTAGGTGTAGGTAAAGCCACTTATCCAGAACTTATCCACTTCATGCTTGGCGGGGTGTATTGCTGGGTACTGTAGGAATATTTAATTAAAGGTCCCATGGCATGAAAATGTCACTTTATGAGGTTTTGTGTCCTTAGATGGAAGTCTACACTGTAACAGTAGCAACCGGAACATCAGAGTATTCAGGCACTAACAACTACATCTATGTGACCCTGGTTGGGGAGAAAGGAGAGAGTGAACGCACCCTGCTGGACAACCCTGGACTGGACTTCTGTCGAGGAGCAGTAAGTGTGAATAATAAGCATACTGTGATGTGTGTTTAAATTAAAGAACATAGACTACTTTCAATTAGATTTTCTCCGGGGCTAAATTACGTGGTATCAGATTGCTGCATAAACTCAAGTACTTGAGTACTACCGATACCAGCATTTTAGGTGGTATCGGAGGCTTTAAATAGTGATCACAGATATGATTTAATATTTTTCTCCTTCTCCATCCCTCCATCTCCGTCAGGTGGATCAGTACAAGGTGACCACGCCTTCACATTTAGGCTCCCTGCTACTGGTCAGACTGCAGAAAGAGAGGTACTGGTTGGAAGATAACTGGTTCTGTCGCTACGTCACAGTGGAGCCTCCAGGTGGAGACAAGGTGCTGACTTTCCCTTGTTACCGCTGGCTCATAGGAGACGTCAAGGTGGAGATAAGAGAGGGAACAGGTAGGAAAGATTCGAAGCATTCAGAATCCACCCCTAATGGTCAGCTGTAATGGTACCGTTGAGAAAGGCAACCAACTCCAAAAGGATCCTGTGGAGCTGGTCGGTGGCAGAGTAATTATCCAGGGCAGTAGCTCGTACATTCCACCCCCCCATCCCCCCGACCTCCACACCCTTACTTTCTCCCTTTCACCATAAAGGACACACTTGAAGGTGGCCTTACACGCATTGTTGTCAGATCTCAGCCAGGTGGAAATGCAATCTGTTCAGCGTGACCCACATTGTTAAGACTTACCATTACCATTTGCACAGCAAGTTGAAGGGTCATTTTATTCTACACCATGGATGTATTGTATTAACTGGATACCGGATCCCAAAATGGCAGCTATTCAGTTCCATGGAGTTGCTCGGATGGCACATATGCGAAAAAAAAAGTTTCAGCTTCAGTTCAAGAGAAGTTTTTCAAATATAAAAAGTCCATGGATTAAAAATTCAGAATAGAAAGAGTCATAATCGCCCTTGTTTGCAGTTTGAGGTTCCCTGGCAGCATTTTACAGACGTCTCTTTTACAATAGAGGCCTATGAGGAAAATCCTCTTTGGGCCGCAGGGGGATTTTTTTGTAACAATACCACGTAGCAACTGGACAAAAATTGGCTGCAAGGCTGAACACAATTCCTGGCGGCCTGATAATTTTTACAGTGGGGCAAAAAAGTAGTTAGTCAGCCACCAATTGTGCAAGTTCTCCCACTTAAAAAGATGAGAGAGGCCTGTAATTTTCATCATAGGTACACTTCAACTATGAGAGACAAAATGAGAAAAAAAAATCCAGGAAATCACATTGTAGGATTTTTAATGAATTTATTTGCAAATTCCTCGGGAAAATAAGTATAGGACTCAAATCCTGCAGTGCCAGACGTGTCCCCCTGCTTAAGCCAGTACATGTCCAGGCCCATCTGCAGTTTGCTAGAGAGCATTTGGATGATCCAGAAGAGGATTGGGAGAATGTCATATGGTCAGATGAAACCAAAATAGAACTTTTTGGTAAAAACTCAACTCGTCGTGTTTGGAGGGGAAAGAATGCTGAGTTGCATCCAAAGAACACCATACCTACTGTGAAGCATGGGGGTGGAAACATCATGCTTTGGGGCTGTTTTTCTGCAAAGGGACCAGGACGACTGATCCGTGTAAAGGAAAGAATGAATGGGGCCATGTATCGTGAGATTTTGAGTGAAAACCTCCTTCCATCAGCAAGGGCATTGAAGATGAAACGTGGCTGGGTCTTTCAGCATTACAATGATCCCAAACACACCGCCCGGGCAACGAAGGAGTGGCTTCGTAAGAAGAATTTCAAGGTCCTGGAGTGGCCTAGCCAGTCTCCAGATCTCAACCACATAGAAAATCTTTGGAGGCAGTTGAAAGTCCGTGTTGCCCTGCGACAGCCCCAAAACATCACTGCTCTAGAGGAGATCTGCATGGAGGAATGGGCCAAAATACCAGCAACAGTGTGTGAAAATCTTGTGAAGACTTACAGAAAACGTTTGACCTCTGTCATTGCCAACAAAGGATATATAACAAAGTATTGAGATGAACTTTTGTTATTGACCAAATACTTATTTTCCACCATAATTTGCAAATAAATTCATTAAAAATCCTACAATGTGATTTTCTGGATTTTCTTTTCTCATTTTGTCTCTCATAGTTGAAGTGTACCTATGATGAAAATTACAGGCCTCTCTCATCTTTTTAAGTGGGAGAACTTGCACAATTGGTGGCTGACTAATACTTTTTTGCCCCACTGTATAATACATCCATGCATAACCCCTGCCAAAACTAGAAGTAATACCAAGTAAGTTTTTCCTCATAAATTTATATTTTAGGGGGACAGTGGTCATAAGCTCCTGTAAAACTGAAATGTTGCTAAAGGTGCACTTTCCTCTCTCCCTTCTCTTCCTGCCTGTGTAGCGAAGACACTGAGGGACGACTCCTTACCTCAGCTGCTGGCACACAGGAAGACAGAGCTGCAGGAGAGACAGACCACTTACAGGTCCAAAACACATAACAACACAAAGATACAGCTTCACTCTCCAGACTGGATGTGTTAAAGATTTATATGTATTAATATTTGTATCTTGCTGTGTGTTTCTGTCATTCAGATGGGTAACGTGGGCTCCAGGGATCCCCAGATGTATCGACGCTAAAACAGAAGCAGATTTACCCCAAGACGTTCGCTTTGACAATGAGAAGCGGAGTGACTTCGAACATTCATTACACTATGCGTAGGTGGTGCACACGCACACGCACACGCACACACACATACATACATACATACATACATACACATACATACACACACACGCACACGCACACGCACACACATACACATACATACACATACATACACACACACACACACACACACACACACACACACACACACACACGTTTGTTTGTTTTTCAATACTTGTGAAGACCCCGCACTTACAATTCATTCGCTAGCCTCTAACCCTAAAGGCCCTAACACACCAAGCTGACCGTTGGCTGTCAGTCCTAGTTGGGCTTACGGCGACCGACCGTCGGCCTAGTTTGTGTGGTGTGTCCCACACCATTGCCAAGCGCCGGCCTTCGTCGGCCTTTTTTCGGCTTGAAAACAAGAGTGAGAAAAGGCAGAAACACACACAAGGCTCCTTTCATTTTTCATCTCATCTATCCAATATACATATAAGAGCTGTCAAAACTGGTCAAAAATGACATTCAAATGTTACCTTAAAAAAACCAGGTTCAAACGATTGGAATAATTATTTTTGCACATTACGTCCATAAGATCACAAACGTACAACAAGATATACATAAGTACTTGTGTATTTATTCCAACAATAACATGTCTTTTAAAAGATCTCTTCATACCCACACATTACAAAATAAATGTTAATTACTAATATCCTATACTGAGATATTTAATATAAAGTCCGTAATAGACCTCTCTCTCTCTGCACCCTCTCCACCGCTAAACAATTAGCCACCTAGCAATAGCAAGCAAGCTAGCTTTCTAGGCAGCCGGCCAGCCTCTAAATTAGTTAAATGTAACAACTTAATGTAAGGTGACCAGATTTCTGAGACAAAATTTGGGGACATTTTCAGCTCAGAAGCGTAAATACCTTCAAAACAGGTCATGTTTTTATCTTTGTAAAACTTAAAACGGGGACACTGCCCCTCACTAGACCTAGAGCTGCACTGGGACACAAGCCCCCCTAGGGGGGTCCATGGGCATGCTCCCCTGTAAGAAAATGTTGTCTATTTTAACGTTTTGCATCAATCTGGTGCACTTTGAAAAGAAATTCAGAGTTTAAACTTGATTATTCTTATCTATGGATGGACATATTTGTGCTGTAGCCTGAACTAATTTGCACTTCAGAATTATAACCATGCACACACAAGTGGTATAGTTTTTTCTTCATATTTTTGCATTAATGTCCCTAGGAAGCATACCAGTAGAAATATATATTCATATATGTAAGTGGGATGTATATAAGTAAGTGGGATTGTCTGGAATCTGGCAATATAATAACCATTATGGTGAGATACAATGGCTAAGCAATTTACAAAAATGTCTGTGCTGACATAAATAGTTTACATGAGAATACATTATAATTTGTACCCAAAGTTGGAGACCATGTAGACATTTTGTTGCAATTTCTAAACCGGATTACCCGGGAACCGCTTGTTGTACTGATGCATGTGTTGAGTGAAGAGTTTGTAAGATATTTCACAGAGAGTAATGGGTGTGCAGAGATTTATGCAGAATTCAAATATGATAACATTTCATGTAAGTTCAATGTTAATTTTCTCGCAAACCATTTGTCACAGCAAGGGGGTTAACACTTTTGCATGCACTATATCCGTGTCACATTCTCATTAGGGGCTGAGCCCCCCCTAAAGGTCTGATCCTAGAATCTCCCCTGTTTGTACAATTGTCCAGCTTGTATTCACGTTCATAAAAGTGCTCGTTTTGCCACTGACAGGCTCAGATTAATATTCTAAGTGTCTGACAACATTATGGAAATGATTTCTAAGGAGGTCGGCCTTTCTGTTAAAGAGTAAGATACTTTTTTTAAACATAAAAAGTCAGCGAAATTGCATTGGCTAAACCCACCAGACTATGTACTACTATGTAAATAAACAGTCATTTTAGCATCGTAAAATATGGGCATTCTACATCTCTGAGCAGCGCTTGCTCTGGAGCCTGCGTGTGCACGGTGCACGACTATACGTTTGGTCAATGTTTTCTTTCTTTCATTCCAATTTCGGGTCTGTCAGTCACAGTGAAAACCGGGGACATTTCTGGGGACAGCTCCAGCTGGGGACAGGTCACCGAAACCGGGGACGTCTGGTCACCCTAACTTAATGTTTAATTCACACGCTCTTGTCACATCGTAGGAAAGCACATTGCTATCGCCAGATAAGTGACAGGTTTGTATAGCTAATTTTTGATAACCAGTGTATGATGAAGGCATGTAGGGAGACTTCTTTGCCGAGAGAATGGATGACAGCCCGGGAGAGGGACAGTCCGGTTAGCCATCTGCCAGTGTCTGCTGTCTTCCTGGCGGGGAGTGAAGCAGAAGGACCGTAGGCTCTGTTCGGTTCTGCCTCTCCTCGAGCAAACGCTGTTTGTTGTGGGTATCATAGCAACGTTATCTGGTTTCCCTTGTTGAATGACGAATAGATTATCACAGCCTGCTGGTATGGAGAGTTACTTTCTCTCACGCAGACGCAGAACGTACGTGGCACTTGGCCGTCGGCTGTAGTCTCTGCGGTGTGTGCCAGTGCTAATTTTTGAAGGCGATGAGAGCTGATGCGAGGCAACGCCACAGTCGGACGTCGTCGCCACTAGTCCCCGGCCGTCGGCTTGGTGTGACAGGGCCTTAACGTTTACCATCACAACTAAATGCATACCTTACACTTACCCTAACCTAAACATAATTTTAAGCTTGAATTTAAAACCAAGTTTAAACCTTCAAACTATCTTTTAATGTACTGAGGGCAATCTCGTCACAATGCAGGAATGTCCTCACTACGAGGGTATAAAACTGAAATTGGTCCTCATAAAGAATGTTGGTCCCCAGATGAGAGTTGAGCTTCTACACTGTGCAGTCTATCCTAAGTATACATGCCCTCTCTCTTTTCATCAGCTTGCTGGAGTTGTCTCTGAAGAAGATGGCCATCAGGTTTGGGAAGTCCTGGAGTGACCTGGACGATTTCAAACGGATCTTCTGGAAGCTGCGAAGCCCCATAGCTGGTGTGTAAATACACACTATATACTCCTTCCAAAACCTGAAGGGGAAAATGACTAAAAACTAATGGCTGGGCAGTTTCCTGTTAGACACTACATTTCTAATACACGAGAAATGCAACATGTTTGATATACTGTACACTAATACATAGTCCTTTAATGTACACATTCATTATATGGAAGATATAGAATGCCTACACTGTGTAATTTGTGCGAGACAAGAGATGTAGTTCAATGAGCGGTTTCATACAAAACTAAGTGGTACTACGACAAACCTGGGACAAACTGTGACTTTCTTCACTTGCAAAATTATCTTTTAAATTGATGGACTTCATATGTGTAATTCATGGCTCGATTCAAATGGGATCAAAAAATGTATTCCTCCCTCCCCATTCACTACCATCCATATTTTTCCAAAATAAGGTCCCATGGGGTCCACCGGAAGGGGAGGGACTTTGCCTTTCTATGCACATTTACTCACCAAGTTTATTCACTCACCCAGCATGTGTATGCGTTTGACTCAGAGTACTGTATGGAGCACTGGAAGGAGGACTCCTTCTTTGGCTACCAGTGTATGAATGGCTGTAACCCAAGGATGATCAAGAGGTGCAAGAAGCTACCAGAGAACTTCCCTGTGGTAGCAGACATGGTGCAGAGCTCCATGGCTCCCAGGACCAACCTGGACAAAGAACTTAAGGTGGACAAATGCTCTATATCTGTCTCTATCAGTTAACAACTGCAGAATTGTGTCACTTACTGTATGTCTTGAACCTGGTCATTCATTTCGTTCTGCTTATTTCCTGTCCAGGCAGGGAATATCTACCTGTTAGACTACGCCCTCCTGGATGGGGTTCCCACCAACACAATTAGGGGTAAACCTCAGTACCTTGCTGCTCCACTCTGTCTCCTGTACCAACATCCAGATAACGGACTCATACCTATTGCCATACAGGTATATCATTCACACCCATAAAGCATATAGACCTGCAGTGAAATAGTGAATGACCTCAACATGTCACTGATGGATTTTTTTACACTTGTACAATTTAAGAAAGCTGTTTTTTGGTTTGTTTTTGTCTGTGCAATGTCGTATTTATTCTGTTGATTTGATATTGTGTGTAATTCTAGTTTTGGCTAGTAAATCTAGTATTTGTATATGTGTATACATAAACATATAAAGTAAACTAAACACTACAGTGGAAACAAACCTGGTGACTAAACTCTGAACTTCATATGGTCTGGGAGGTCCTAGTTCAGGTTTCCTTTTATGCAATGGAACAGGACTGCCTGTAATAGTTTCCTCTCCTTGTCCTCAGCTAGAGCAGACTCCAGGCCTGGACACGCCCATATTCCTGCCCAGAGACCCGCCCCTGGCCTGGCTATTGGCTAAGATGTGGGTGCGTCACGCTGAGTTCCAGGTGTTCCAGCTGCTGTCTCACCTGCTCAGGACTCACCTGGTGGTAGAGGTGTTTTGTGTAGCTACTCTGAGACAGCTGCCCGCTGTGCACCCTATATATAAGGTGAGCCATATTACTCAGAGCTGTAGTTCTCTCTTAGAAGATTTAAGCCATGTCTGAGACCTGTTTCTGTCTCAGCAACAAACCATGGAGATCTGGCAACGCAGATAAGGTAACATTTGCTCACGCCTTAACAAACTAATTTTCATAATGCTACATGTGGCTTTTAGCTGTGTAAATACCTAATGTTGGCAAAAGAAAATATTAAAGAGCCCCTATTATACTCCCTTTCTGCATCATGATTGTACTCCTGGGGTCTACTAGAACAGGTTTACATGCTTTGATGTTCAAAAAACATTTTGTTTCTCATACTGCCCAATGCTGCAGCGTCCAAAAAGCCCAGTCTGCTCTGATTGGTCAGCTGGCCCACTCTGTTCTGATTGGTCAACCAATTTCAAACAAGCCACTGGGCGCCCTGTGCTGATTCAGGCAGCACCAATGGGCAGCACATATGAAAAACTGGACTGGCTTCCTCAATCTGTGACATCACTAATTGAGGAATTTTAAACAGGAATGTGGGCGAGGCGTTTCAGGCAGTTGAGCTAAAATACTGTCTGTGGGAAAGAAAGCTCCATTTGGAGTGAAATGTGTTTTTTGTACTTTATACATCTATTACATACACAATAAACTATATCACACACTACAGGACGGGAAAAATCCCAAAAAGCATATTAGGGGCTCCTTTATAAATTAGGCAAATATGACTTTTCATCCATCCACACGACGTTCACTACACTTTAAAACAAGGCTGCGCCCAGAAAGACCAACCGTTACTCCAAAATCATTAATTCCCTCTGCAATTAAGTTGATGATGTAACTGTAACTTAAAGGACATGTAACTGACTTGAATGTATTTTGCACAAACCTCATATTGGTTATGTGTTTAAAACTGGTCGATTGCTCTCTTTATCGTACTTTATCGTCTTTATTCAGTTCTTATTTCAACTGTTTTTCTTGCTGTGTACTTTCTGATCTGACACTTTCCCATATGCCTTTTTATTGTGCTCCCTCTGTCACTGATGAGCGGCAGTATGAATGTGCCTATATGTTTCGGTGGACTGTAGAGTACATCCAATCCACCTCTCCTCAATGGCTTTCCAGACCATTTATTAGCAACAGCTCAGTTATTCGTGCTAATATTTGAGACTTTGGCAACACAGTTTCTGTATGTTGCACCCTATGCAGTGTTTTTGTGTTTCCCTGCTGCAGCTCCTGGCTCCTCATCTGCGCTACACTCTAGAGATCAACTGTCGGGGGCGCACTCAGCTCATCTCCCCTAACGGCATCTTCAAAAGGGTGTGTCACTCACAAACAGTACTTTTGGCATTTGGAAGTTAGTGGATGTGGGCTTGAAACATTTTTTCCAGAGACTGTTAATGTCACTGGGCTCTCCACCTCATCACAGCCACATGATCGATCTTTAAAAAAAAAAAAACAGACACACGTGCTGTGTTAAAGGTCCAGTGTGTAACGTGTTTAGTTGTTCATTATCAAAATCTGTGTTGCCCGTTCACAAACTTGTCCTTTATCATGAATATTTACCACCACCATCAATTCCAAGTATTCCTATTGGCTTGAAATTTTACATTTGCATGAACTGGGGTAGACGCTCTATATTCATGCGCCATCTTGAAATACGTTAGCCGGTTAAGGGACATACAGGACATACTGCTCCGCCTTACGCGTTTTCGCTGTCACATGATAAACTCACAGGTGCTGCTAATGCTGCTAACGGGTATTATCGGTACGCGATCTGTGCTTCCTGCACGATCCCAGGACCACACGTATTCAAAATCCAAATTTCAAGAACAGGAGTATTCTTCTTCGCCCAGAAAAAGAAAAAGGAGATTAAAAAGAGCAAGAGACCATCAGAAAAAAAGAGTGAACCTTTGGAGCTGCCTTCCAAAGATGGAAAGACCTGATGAAGGAAAAGGGGATCAAAAGAGACGCCGAACGGCTACCGTAGCTGCAATACGTACTTTGAACAGCGTGGCGCGAGAGAATTGATTGCGATATATGATCTCAACGCTAGATGGGAGAAATTCCCACACATTGGACCTTTTAAACAATGTGATGACTGTTGTCATTGTGTGGGTGCTCATCGTGGCGGTCGTGTTCGTGTGTAGGTTGTGTCCACGGGTGGTGATGGCCTGTTGATTCTGTCTCAGAGAGAGTACAAGGAGCTGACCTACCGCTCCCTCCAGCCCACCAATGACTTCACTGACAGAGGAGTTTCCCAGCTAAAGAACTACTTCTACAGAGAACACAGTCTGATGATGTGGGAGGCCATACTCAGGTAGCCTACATCCTACAACACAAGCTGTGTTCGAAACCGTTGTCTCGCTCACTATTCCCTATATAGCGTTCATTAAATAGTGAACTGTATAGGGAACGAACAAACGAGATTTCGGAACATCGTTGCGTCAGTAGATGCGCCCAGCATCATGTAAACAAACCGAAACACAAATACTTTGAATGTGTCCCTGAAACAAACGGAGTGCTCCGGAGAATAGTAAAATGCTGTATATATATTTGTTACATTTTACATTTCCACTGTTTAGAAACGAAAGCCCGCTCCATTTTTCCTTATTCAGTTTTCGCAGTGACTTCTGCTGCTTCTCCTCCTCCGGGAAAACACAGCCGCGGTGCATTGTGGTGTACGGGAGTTAAATGTAGCGTATGTACACTCAAATTAGCAGTGCATTGTGGGTATTTCAAACACACTATATAGTGCACTCTTTCTGTGATAGGGAACGGTTTCCAACACAGCTTCACTCTATGCTCATACTAGAAGCTGAGTCAGAGCGGTCATATGTAGTCCTTAAAGGTGCCCTGCCACACAAAACCTTTTTACTTGTATTTTTTGAAATATGTTAGGTCCATATGTGTTTGTTTTATGTCGTGAATGTGAAAATGAACTGCTACCTCCTCAGCTCTAGCCACTGAAAAGAAATAAGGGGAGAAATCAGGCCAATTACAAAAGCTGGTCAGACTGATGTGGTGTTGCCTGAGCTCATTAGCGCTGAGTAAAGGATGCTGATAGCCAGGCTCTCATTGGCTAGCTGTTAGCCAATCAGAGTCAAGCAGCTTAGTTCGTTGAATATTAATGAGAACTGGCACAAACCGAGCCGAGTCCTCCTGCAGGCTATCTATACCACGCTGGAATGGCTTGAAACAAGGTAACCAAGGCATTTTTTTTCCACAGAAAATGTTAGTCCATGGTAGAACTTCAGACATTACCACAAAGTAATGAAATACGTGTGACAGGGCACCTTTAAATATGTCTGGTATAGTGTCAGAGAATTGGAAAATATGATGTTATTTAAGATTTCTTTTTTTTAAATTTAGATTGAGAGGAGAAGGGGAACACATTCGCAAAAGACACAATTTTGGCTATTTTCATAGGGAATTCAGTAGGGCTGCCCCCTCTTAGTCGATAAGTTGACCAATCGGTCTTTTTGGTCTTAGTCGACTAAGATTTCTTTAGTCCATCAGTGATATTTTTAAAATCCTTTTTCATGCTGAATGACTTAATTCAATTCAATTGTATTTATAGTGTCAAATCACAACAAGAGTTATCTCAGGATACTTTATAGATAGAGTAGGTCTAGACCACACTCTATAATTTACAGAGAACCAACAATTCTCCCCAAGAGCGAGCTTTTTGAGCAAACTTAACGGGCAGAAACGTCAGATACAACCTGGGTCTTTGTGGGGCGGCCATCTGATGTGACCGGTTTAGGAGGGAGGGAGAGAGACTCAAATCAATAATAATTTATACTTTATCAATCCCGCAAGGGAAATTACAATGTAGTGGGTATAATGATGAACAGTGGCAATTATAGTAAAAGTAAAGAACTATGACTAATAATAATAATTATAATAGTAGCAGTGTGAGCATTTTTTATTCCAGAGCTTGCCTCCCTACGAGCACATGGTCCACCAAGACCAAAACCAAAAAGTTTCTTCCCGAGGCTATTTTGCAGAGGCACCTTGGCTCCGTCTGGAGCTTAGCGCCGCCCAAGACGATTGTGATTGGTTCAAAGAAATACCAATAAACCAGAGCACGTTTTTCTCCCATCCAGGGAATTCTGTGTGGACTAGCCAGACCTTCCACCACAGCGCTGTGGAGGAAGGTCTGGCAATGCGAGACTACTGTAACTGTGCCTTTTTCCTTCAGTTATGTCTCAGGTATGGTCAGCCTGTTCTACCAGTCAGACCAGGATGTGCAGGAAGACCTGGAGCTCCAAGCCTGGATCAGAGACATATCACAGGAAGGCTTCACAGAGGTCCCCAACTTTGGTCAGTTATTAATATTTATCTTAATACTTAACATGAAAAAAAAAAACTTTTCCAACTGGGAATTTTTACAAATCTTCAAGACAAGACAAATCTTAGGCATTCATTTTAAGACCATTAAACAGCTGTGTTATGTAAGAAAATGTAAACATTGGATTGGGACTCTTAACTAGGGCTGCGACTAACGATTATTAACATCGTCGATTCATCCGTGGATTATTTTCTTGATGAAATGATTAGTTGTTTGGTCTATAAAATGTCAGAAAATGGTGAAAAAGTTAACTCAAAGCCCAATATGACGTCCTCAAATGTCTTGTTTTTGTCCACAACTCAAATATATTCAGTTAACTGTAAAAGAGGAGTGAAGAAACTAGAAAATATTCACATTTAAGAAGCTGGAATCAGAGAACTTTAACTTTTTTTTTCCTTACAAAATGACTCAAACCGATCATCAAAATAGTGCAGCTCTATTCTTAACAACTGTATGCAAAAGTGACGTCTCAATATGTACCATAACTATATGACATTTCTTACAAGCATTCATGTGAAGTGCTGTCAGAAAGTGTTATTTGTGCATCTGATTGTTGGTGGTGGATGTATGTTCAGGTCTGTCCAGTACGCTCAGCACCAGAGAGGAGCTCTCCACCCTGCTGTCGGTGTCCATCTTCACCAGCACAGCCCAGCACGCTGCCACTAATAACGGACAGGTGCTGAGCACTCACACACCTACTCAGGGGCGGTTCTGGGGGGCAAGGGTGGCCAGTGCCCTCGTAATATTGAGGCTCGACACCTCTCTGGCCCCCCTAACTGTGGCAAATATTTTCATACATTTTTAACCCCACCTTCATCCCCAAAGAAGAGGGGATATTATTCCTGTGCGGTGATAAATAAAATGTAGGTTAACACTGAATGAGTATACTTGTGTTTGTTGTTATGTGTGTATCATTAGTCTATTGTAGAACCAAACCTATGGAGGGTTGGAGGTATGTGACACTTAACAATATTAATATATTTGGTACCCGTAAAATCGCATGTGACCCCAGCCTGGCCCCTCCATTTGAAATGGTCTAGACCCGCCACTGCACCTACTCACTGGGATGTTTATGGTTGATGCCAAAGATGCGTTCAGCTCTGAGATGTACGGAAGAGGATAAGGGCCACATTGGTCTATATCCAATACCTTCCACTTCCGGGATTGCTCCGGTGCCGCCGGAAATTCCGCCGTATGTCCTTCTTTTCGGCCTGATGTCCGTTACCTTCCTCTTTCTTTGTGTTGTAATTCTAACCTCTGGTGGATTTGTGAGGACTATGGTTAACTGCTCCTCAGATCTCTGCAGGGTAAATCCAGACAGCTAGCTAGACTATCTGTCCAATCGGAGTTTTCTGTTGCAAAAACTACTTTTGAACGTACACGTTCCACCAAAACAAGTTCCTTCCAGAGGCTGTTTTGCAGAGGCACCGTGGCTCCGTCCGGGGCTTCGCGCCGCCCAAGACGATTGTGATTGGTTTAAAGAGATGCCAATAAACCAGAGCACGTTTTTCCTCCCATCCCAGAATGCTGTGTGTACTAGCCAGACCCTCCTCAGCAGCGCTGTGGAGGAAGGTCTATCACGAGACTAGGGTCACATTAGGGCTGGACAATAAATCGATATATGAGGCTAGATATCGTCTTAAATTTTGAATATGGTGATATGACACAAGTGTTGTCTTTTCCTGGTTTTAAAGGCTGCATTACAGTAGAGCGATGTCATTTTCTGAACTTACCAGACTGTGGGGGAAAGTGGGGGAATAACGTCAGAAAGCTGAAAACAAAAGTCGGAATTGTGACTATAAACGTAGAACTCAAGATACATTTTTCACATTGGCCCTACTCCTCTTCCGTAGAGATGCCCTACACACAGGGGCGTTAGCTGATTCTCTCTCTGTCGATGTTTGATTTTCAGTTTGACTGGTGTGCCTGGGTCCCCAACACCCCCTGCACCATGAGACACCCCCCACCAAGAGACAAGGATGCTGTTACCATGGAGAAGATCATGGCCACCCTTCCTGATGTCAGCCAGTCCTGTGTGCAGATGGCTATCACATGGCATCTGGGGCGAGCTCAACCAGACGCAGTGAGTCCATCTCTGTCTGGTTTACAGGGTGTTATTAACAATACTCCATTCTGATTGGACAAATGGCAAAATACCACAGCAGATGGCATTTCAATGATCCCATATATAGTTGGTCTGTGGAGCTGATCTGACACGCTGCACCACCCACATTAGTTCCTCTCTCTTCAGTAACTTCCTGTTTTCTCCTGCCTAGATTCCTTTGGGCAAATACGCAGAGGAGTACTTCACCGAGAGGCGGGCCCAGGAGCTGATTGACAGGTTCAGAGCGGAGCTGAAGGAGATTGAGGGCCACATCATGAGTCAGAATGAAGGACTGGAGCTTCAGTACCTTTACCTCCTGCCCAGCCGCGTAGAAAACAGCATCACTATATAGAAAGACTAATGGACTAACTTCTTCTTTAGTTTTGGCGCTTGGCAACAAACGGGCATTACGTCACCAACAGGAACGGAGCGTGCATTATGAGTCGCCAAACCTGCTCTTTTGCAGTCCAACAAATTTCTTCCGATTGTATTTTGTAGTAACGGAGATGCTTACAGTAGGTGAAATGTATTGGAGTAAAAGTATACATTTTATTTTGGAAATGTAGTGGAGTAAATGTGAAAGTTTCCAGCAATATAAATAACGAAGTGAAGAATGAATGTATGAGAAAATTCTACTTAAGTACAGTAACAGTACAGTATGTTTTCCATGACATTACAACACTTTTTGCAACAGCCACACATTGATGAAGACCATGAACTGAAAGCTGAGTTATGCTCATTTTGTCAAACTTCACTTTTTGCCAGTGCACACATTGTCATTTTGTTATATAGCCAAGTATTCACCACTTTATTATGGAACTTAAATGATGGTAATTGCAGCAACAGATGTTGATAGTGTGTTGAAAAGCTGGAAGATCCAGCTTCACTGTGAAGAAGCTGCACTTTTGCAGGTTTTATGTAGGGACAAAAGCCAGCTCTGCAGAAGTGAAAAATCCACGCTTTTGTCAAATAAACAATCTAACCAAGCTTAACTCCACACATCTTTTAATGTTTGAAATGAATGCTGGACTACAGCCTTGGACATTTGAATAAAGACAACCATTCAAAATATGATTCTCTGAGGCACTGTACAGACAAAAGTCCACTGAAACAAAGAACTAGATCTAATGACATTCTAACATTCCAAACACGGATACTGGCAATAATCAAAAAATACATTCTCTTGTGCAGCACAGTATGAAACCGTTGACATTTTTTTTTTTAAACAAGAATAATCACTGAGACTCAGTAACTATTAGCGTTTCAGTGGGTAGTTTTCACCACCACAATCAAATCAGTTCATCACTTGTGATCAGAGGTAGAACTGCTCTCGTCTTGAATACATGAAGGTGCAGAACGTCGATCTGCTCCCACACAGTACCCAGTCTCCCCCCCCTGTAATTTACGATTAGGAATTTTAAACCCTGAGACAGAAGTCAGTGATCACAGAAGAGCTGCGAGCTTCTAAACGCGGCCTCCTGCTGCCAGAGTGCTGCTGGGAGTTCCTCCGTCCAGCGGGTGGCATTAGTGCACCAGGTACTCCTACAGAACAACAGGATTAAAATAATGATCACGGTTACACTACTTTCACACATGCTCTATTCCTAATTGCAGTGTTTTCCCTAGCTTTGTGGAAGACTTAAGTGCACGTATTTGGGCATAGTTTAGGCATCCTTTCTCAAGAAAATTTTAGATGTTTCAATTAAAAAGAAAGAAGAAAAATGCAAGTTCCCCCATACATTTTGTGTCTCTTTGTGGGATTTTGTCTCTTTGTGTTGTGTTGTGTTGTCTTGTCGTGTCTCTTTTTGGTCATTTTTTCCCCCCCTTTGGAATAGTTCTGGGTCTCTGTGGTCATGTGGCGTCTCTTTGTAGTCTGTTCGTATCCCTTTGCGGTAGTTTTGCGTCTCTTTTTCACATTATTTTGGAACGTTATCAGCATCATCTGTGTCCAGAACGATGGAAAAACACCCAAAAAGCTTAAAGACAAAACTTGCTAAAGAAGTCCAACTACAGTCAGATATAAGATTTGGTGTAGGTGCTGCAGGCGGGGAAAAAAACCCATTTTTTTTGTTTTATTAAAAATGTAAAATGTCTTAACCGTATCCAACATATTTAGCAAAAATAAATCGGCCTATCTGTGAAAAAAACAAAGACTGATGATAGGCTAACTGGCCTATAGGTAAGGTAGCCATCCACAGATACAGTCAGTTCTAAGGATTTACTTTGCTGTATGCATGTTTAACAATAAAACATGACATAAAATCATACCAACAATTATTGTTTTAGTTTAGTATTTTAGCACTAAAAAGGGTATGTTTTGGTTTGTTTAGGCAGCCCATACGTTACTGTAGGCCCAGTTTAATATGCAACCTCATTTTATACAATATATGTAGTAGGGGGTCCGTGCTGCATCTCTCTTTCAGTTAAGGGCTTAAAAAACGTTGAAGACCCCTGGTCTACTACCACCCAAGAAAACTCCTTGAAACACTCTGTTCTGCTTTATATTTACTTGCCAGAACGTGCCCCCTGGGCCTTCAGGGCAACCCTTATTGTTGAACCCTGTGTCTGATAAACCTTCAACTCATGGATCTCTTACTCAAAACAACTTTCCCCCGGGTCGCATTTTAATGTCTCAACGCTACCTAAAATCCACATCTGTCTGTTGCAAGTCCAAACATCCACTTAGGGGGCTATTACTTGTATCTCCATGAAGAGATACCCCTAGAGCAGTGTTGTAGTTTGGGTGAATCTGACCCTTGCCACAAAAAAGGTCAATAACATTGAACAGCCACACAAAAAATGAACTCACCTTCCGCTTGTTGAGCTTCATCTGGCAGCAGGAGAAGAATCCAAACAGGATGTAGAAAGCAGCTGCTATGAAGCAGTTGTAGCCCACCTGCTTGTACAGGGCGTAGATCCTCTGAGGAGGGTTCATACTGAAGAGGAACACAACAACATTAAAGCCAAGGGCAGGACTCCTGAAAAGTCCCAATTGCAAATCCGCCTGCTACATCAGCACCACGGACAGCGCCATGGATTTATTATTACAATCGTCTTGGGCGGTGCTAACCTCCGCACAGAGCCGCTGCAAAGTAGTAGTTTGACATTAAACTCAGTCTAGTTAGCTAGGAGTTTAGAACGCCAACACAAAGAAAGAGGAAGGAGACGGAAAATACATGCATCCGGCGGAATTTCCTCCAGCACCGGAACAATCCCGGAGGTGGAACACTGAGGATATAGACTACACCGTTATGAAATTCCGCCTACTGCAGCTTTAACACTGGGCATGCATTTTGGTCATTTTGCTAACAATGGGGATGATATAAGCTAATAGCATGATGTTTTTGCAAAAAATGTTAAAAACCAATTCGATATTTTTTACCAATGATTGACCTAAATATTTTCCATTTAAAACTGGTACCGCTGACGGCGACCACATCATGTCCGTTTTCAGCAAAACAGAGTGAAAGCACAACATCCATGTTATGTTCTTCTTTACAAATGAAATAAATATCAGACTGATCAGTTTTTAGAAATGTCTCATGATATATTGTCTCTAGAAGTGTATTATTCAACTTTTGTTTTGTTAAAGAAGGAAAAGAAAATTGCAATACTACCGAATCGCAATACTTCTAGAAGCAATAAATGAAAATTGCAGTACAAATAGAATCAGCACCCATGTACAGTACAGTAGCAGGTATCAAGCCTCAGTGCAGCTGTATGGGCAGAGATCTGGAGAGAGGAGTGGTAGTAAAAGCCTTACTCTTGGTGGATGTCTTCATCTGTAAAAGGCACATCTTCAATCAGCACTGCTGAATGTGTGGTGAAGAAAATCCCCAGCATGGCCTGAGAAAGAGGCGGGACACTTGTTACTGATGGTCCCACAGTCAACACGGCAGGGTTGATGGGTTTTTGTTAAGTTAAGACTCACTCGAGATTCCATTTAAACTGAATATACTGAAATATGATTTAAATATATATTAGTTTTATATTTCATTACATCCAATTCATTTGACCAAACTGCTTTTTGTAAAGGGCAACACGTATCAACAACATACAAGGACTACTAGCCAGTCAGGAGCAGAGTATGAGGGCGTGCCCTGACAGTACCTAGGTAAGGACTACTAGCCAGTCAGGAGCAGAGTATGAGGGCGTGCCCTGACAGTACCTAGGTAAGGACTACTAGCCAGTCAGGAGCAGAGTATGAGGGCGTGCCCTGACAGTACCTAGGTAAGGACTACTAGCCAGTCAGAAGTATGAGGGCGTGCCACGCTAGCAGCTAGGCGAGCATTATAACGTGTGTTCCAAAGTGACCACGTTTGTCTCTGAAGTAAAGGCTGGACTACAATAGAGCTGTTTGGAGCAGTTTGTGAACAGTGTTTTCTGTTGGAGATGGTAAGTCCCTTTGGGGGTGGACTTTGGGCTTTTTCACTTTGTAAACCTATAATGAATATGTGTAAAAAAGATATATAAACACAATAAAGGAAAGGGAAAAAGCCAAAAAGCATAATATGAGAATACCCTGTGTTGAGCTCTCTGTTTTAGCTACAGAGTGAGACATCTCACTTCTGTTCCATCTTTGTTGGGAGTCGCACATGCTCAGTACCTAGGTAAGGACTACTAGCCAGTCAGAAGCAGAGTATGAGGGCGTGTCCTGACAGTACCTAGGTAAGGACTACTAGCCAGTCAGAAGCAGAGTATGAGGGCGTGCCCTGACAGTACCTAGGTAAGGACTACTAGCCAGTCAGAAGCAGAGTATGAGGGCGTGTCCTGACAGTACCTAGGTAAGGACTACTAGCCAGTCAGGAGCAGAGTATGAGGGCGTGTCCTGACAGTACCTAGGTAAGGACTACTAGCCAGTCAGAAGCAGAGTATGAGGGTGTGCCCTGACAGTAGCTAGGTAAGGACTACTAGCCAGTCAGGAGCAGAGTATGAGGGCATGCCCTGACAGTAGCTAGGTAAGGACTACTAGCCAGTCAGAAGTATGAGGGCGTGCCACGCTAGCAGCTAGGTGAGCATTATAACGTGTGTTCCAAAGTGACCACGTTTGTCTCTGAAGTAAAGGCTGGACTACAATAGAGCTGTTTGGAGCAGTTTGTGAACAGTGTTTTCTGTTGGAGATGGTAAGTCCCTTTGGGGTGGACTTTGGGCTTTTTCACTTTGTAAACCTATAATGAATATGTGTAAAAAGATATATAAACACAATAAAGGAAAGGGAAAAAGCCAAAAAGCATAATATGAGAACTTTAATTAAAAGTCCTTATTTGCAATAAAGCACAGCAGCCAGAGAAGCAATCACAAAGAAGTGGCTTAAGCCTGACTCCCCGTCTGCACAGGACCAGTATCATATGGAATTCATGAGTTCTTTGTAATGGAACGAATGACGTTCTCCATGAGACTCCAAGTTGGTAAATTACAACAAAAAACAAATCTGGGAGAAGTGGACTACATATACACATATACCCTGAAATGCCCTTCCTTTGTTTAAATTTGGGTTAACTTTAACATTTTCTTTTTATTTATTTGATTTCAATTCTCCATCCAAATGGATTCTATTCTACAGGCCTAATTTGATATAGCCTATGTACACTTTAAGTGGAGAAACACCCAGTGTTTTGTTTGTACTCTACTATTTTATGATTATGAAAACTGCTAGGCTACTATGGGGTTCTCAATAAAAGAAATAATAATAACATACAGACAGTGGATTATTGTAGTGGATACAGTGATTTTGGATAAATAATCCAAAATGGAGTCCTTTTTTTTTTAAAACAGAATTAGGATAAATAAGAACTAAGGTAAACTAAAACAAACAACCAACGGAACCTGCCTTCTTTGGATTCGGTTTAAGTTCGACTGAGTCATGTTTGAGCTTGATTGTAGTCTCTCGAAAATGAAGGTAGGCTATGATTAGCAAGAATAAAAAAGAAATAAAAATAAAGCAAATAATAACACTCACCAGCATTATAACCCCCCACGTGCTCAACACAATACCACACGCGGCGAGTTTTGGTCCACAAATCAACCCACGCATTTTAACACTCGGTTGTGGTTCTGTTAAATCACAAAGGTTGACCTGCTGCTCAAACTTCTGTCACTTGTTCGGTCAGGTGACTATGACCGAAAACAGGCACCGGAAGTTTCCGGGTTTTCATTATTTTATTGTTTGATATACATATACACATTCAACATTTAGTAATGAACATATGGATACAACCCATAGATTTGGGCTTTAAAATATGTACAGCAGACCAACAGAAACAGGTGCATACAAAAATAAACGACGTAATTTGATCTATCTGCTAACTGCCAGCGGTGGTGCTGCGTTCAGGTACTGTCGATATTACTAAAAATCTTCAGCCCACACAGAGAACAAAAAAGAAAATGATACATTTCTTTCTTTCTGTAGTTGCACTTACTTTGCTCTGTCGGTACCTTTTTGAGTCGGATTGGTTTTTTAAAACGCATTGTTGGTATGTGTTTAAGTTGTAAGTAAAGTTAAAAAAAAAATGGTGCGGAGGTGGAGGAGAAACTTCTCTTCTTTCTGGGGCGCGTTTAGCCCCAACAAAACGTTTATACAAAACTGACAAAATAGCTGACAAAGCCAGTGCTGCAAGTTCCATGTAGTCTACACAACATGCAGTGACTCACTTCTGCAAACGATAGACAACTAGCAAAAAAATGCAAATATGTATAACTGTTATTTATCTATTTCTACCTTGTAAGTAGTCAGGGGCGTAGCACAACATTCTGGGCCCTGTAGAAAGGCATTCTCTATGGACCCCTCCCTGCATCCACAGCTATTCATTCTAGCATCTATTTGGGCCCTGGGTACTCAGTCCTATTTCCACCTCCAGTCCAACATCCCTGTTAGTAGTGTACAATATGTCCAAGAGTTTTATTCTGGTTTCCATTGGCCTGCTGGCACTGACACTGGCTTTTTATTGATCTACTGAACATGATGTGTATATTCTACCAGTAGGCTAACTGATAGTAATTTGAATGCAAACTCCTGGTAAATATCATGTATTTCTTCTCAATGCAAGCAGTTCCCTGCAGTTTGTTATATTTAATGTTTATTTGTAATTGTATTCCATGTCGCAGTGTTCCTCTTTTCAAATATAACGACATGTAGGCTATACATGTTACTGTCGTGGACGTACTGGGCCGCAATAATATGTATTACTGAACATGGAGATTACGAGGAGACATCGAAGGCGGCACTAGCCTTGTCATTGTGTTCAGTGGGTGACTTGACCCATTTGTCTCCAGTGGTAACGTCAATGTAACTCACCGCAGATATAACTTTATTAGCTAGCACTATGCAGCTGCCTGTACAAATGTTGGACTTTTTCAGGCACCAACGCTAAAAGCGTTGGAAGAACAGATTTCTAGCTGCTCTGTTAGCTAGCTACATCAGGAGGAGCACCAAATGCACGACGCTGGTAGCAAATGCTAACCTAGCTACACTGTTAGCATCTTAGCAGCTGTTCCGTCCACTTGAAGGCATCATTGAGTCCTACGATAGTCTAACGTTAAACAGACTTAACGTTACATACAGTCTATGATACCACAGATATCAGCAAAATGACCTCAGCTTCCACTAAAGTAAGTCATTTTACACACGAACCATTGAGAAGTACGTTAACGTTAGTTTGCCGCCCTAGTTAGCCCGGTGAATAGTGTCCTATTAACGTTAACTAACGTTAATTGTTATTTATACAAACGCACGAGCCCCGGTATGTTTCCCGCTGCTGCTCGCGGGAGCAAGGAAGAATATCACTTTAGTTTTGAGAGAAGAGTTCAGGAAAGTAAGATAACGTTACTTTGGTCAGTTCTTTGGGATCCCACTTAACAACTTTTGACTTGTTATAATTGGTCATGTCTTTAATCTCATCAGTTTAAAAGTCTGTGCAGTCATAATTTACATAACGCTTCTTTATACACTGCCTATATCATGCCCCTCCGTGCCAATGAAGAGAAATGCTCCAGCATACAATAATATGCACAATACACAACGCTGAAAGCATTATATTGTGTTATATATTATATTGTGTTTGTGTGGCTTGGTCCTTTACTTTTTTTCAACATGACAGGGACTCTGTGCACAAAGCCAGCTCCATAAACACCCCCTCACCCCCATCCACGATTCATGGGTGCCGATTCGATTTGTATTGTGATTCGAGAAGTATCGTGATTCCATAGTATTGAGTATTGCGATTTCCTTTTACTTCTTTAACACAAAAAAAGTTGAATAATACACTTCTAGAGACAATATATCATGAGACATTTCTAAAAACTGAATGTTTTCTAAGAAGAATGCACATCACATGTCAGTCAGTCAGTCTGACATTTATTTCATTCGTAAAGAAGAACACAACATGGATTTTCTGCATTTTCTGCTTTTGGTCAGGAAACTACGGTGGCCGAGACGGTTCACACAAATGCAAACGCTACAACACAAATGCAAAAGCTACAATTTCAATGTTGTATCTTTTGCATTCGTGTTGTGGCTTTTGCACCACAATACAAATCACATTGGCACCCATGTATCGTGAAAGAATCAAATCAGGACAAAAGGCCCAGCCCTTCTGACTATCCCTTTAATGCCCATAGTGTCCGTATCAAAAATGGTCAACTGTCACATATGGCTGGCTGGATTGTTGAGTTGTCTACATACTTTTGGTCATATAGTGAATCTCTCAAACTGCATATTGCATTGAACATGTGATTGTGTCCACTCCCTGTTGTATGATACATACTCCAGGGAACTACATTTCCAGTTTCCCTTACTATTTGAGGGTTACATTCCTCTGTAAGCTGTCTGTCTGAGAGGGGAACTGACACCAGGGCCAGACACTGTTTCAGAGTCCAGTTTTAATGCCAAGTGTGTGTGTGTGTGTGTGTGTTCTACAGGTTGGGGAGATCTTCTCTGCAGCTGGAGCTGCCTTCACCAAACTAGGAGAGCTCACCATGCAGCTTCACCCAGTGGCAGACTCCAGTCCTGCAGGGTAACACACACACACACTCACACTCATACATATTATTGGGGAATGAGCAGTTTGCAGGTGTGGTGATGTTCCATACACACCTTTTTCATGTCAGATTTCATGTATAAAGAACCATGACCCTAACCCATGCGGATGCTCCTGTTCAGGGCTGCACAATATATATATATATATATATATATATATATATATATATATATATATATATATATATATATATTTTTTTTTTTTTTTATCATCATTGCGATATCAGCTGGCGCAATAAACACATTGTGAATGGCTGCGACACATCGCGAAAGACACTGAGCTTTTTGAGCTTAGTTGGAAGAAACTATCAGTAGAAAACTGCACTTTATAATGTAACTGTCATTATTATTTTTTTAGTGCTGCTTTTATATATACCTTAGTGGTCCCCTAATACTGTATCTGAAGTCTCTTTTATATAGACCTTAGTGGTCCCCTAATACTGTATCTGAAGTCTCTTTTATATAGAGCTTAGTGGTCCCCTAATACTGTATCTGAAGTCTCTTTTATATAGACCTTAGTGGTCCCCTAATACTGTATCTGAAGTCTCTTTTATATAGACCTTAGTGGTCCCCTAATACTGAAGGAGAGAGGGGGGGGGGGGCAAAGTGGAGAGTGGGGGTGTGGCCTTGACCAACTGCCACTTTGCTTGTTTTCAAGCCGTGATGTCTCTCTCTTTCTCATGGGTGGGCCAAATTCTCTGGCCGGGCAAAGCAGAGAAAGGGGAGGTAACCTTTCCCCTTATGATGTCATAAAGGCAGACCTGCCAACATGTACGCATTTTTTGTACTCGGCACGCATTTTGACCCTTAAGTACGCTTGTATGATTCGCTGCTCTCTAGGTACGCATTTTGTTGCATCTTTCATTTCGCCGGTTTCAGTTTCTATGCAATCTATATGACGTTGATTCTGCCACTGAGCCACAGTATGTAAGTGCTGCATTTTAACCCTCCGCCCACCTGCCCCTCCGAGCCAAATGCTTTGCACGTTTAATTCAATTCAGTGCCTCAAGCAAGCCAGGCTGGCCGGATAACTGTAGGCTTGTATGCCATGGCTGAACCGCCTCAAAAAAAGCAAGCCCCTGCCCCGGCCGCTAGCTCGTCGCTCGGCCAGTCTTGCTCAGACACCTCGCTGTAATCTGGCGGTCTCTCAGACCGCTCTCGTAAATAAGAGGCTTTTGTTTCGCCGTTGACGGTTCTTTTGTTTAAATATCACAACACATGTCCATCATAAGATTAACGGGAACCTGTGGTTAACTGTCTTTTCGGAGTTAAACTCCACAAGCGTGTCCTGCGGCTCGCTGGCCGTCACACACACACACACACACACACACACACACGTCCACAGCGCAGCAGGCAGAGGCGGGGTCTGTTCCGAGTATAATAAAGCCCCGTCTGTGTTGAGCAAAACATTACGTGAATTACTACGAACATGGACGGAATGCTGCTTTGTTGTTGTTGTATGTGGCGCTAAGGTCTAGTGACGATGCTATAAAGCCCGTTGCCGTGCTTGCGTCACTCCCTTACCCCTCCTACCAGTCCCTATGGCCACTTGGCCAGTGGGAATGCAAACGGAAAAAAAGATTTTGGGGGAGAGTAGTTCTTAGAACTGCTTAGAAGTGTACTTTTCCTCTAAAAAGTACAAGTACTATCCGGTCGGAAAGCACCAAATGAGACAGCATTTGCAGCACCTTGCAGCAGTTCCAGTTGGGCTGCTTTCTCCATGTCATACAGGCTGTGTATGCGTGAAACTACTGTCCCCCTCGACAACTTTTTAAAAAAAGAAGTAAACTTTCCATTCAGAATCTTCATCCATTTCGGCGTCTCGCCATCCACTCCAAACGTAACGTTAGCCTGCTACTCTTTGGCCGGCTCGCAAGCCCAAACAAGTGTGTGCGGCGTGCCTGTTGTTTTGTTTCCGGTCTAGCTAGATCCGGTGTGGTGTTGTAGTTTTTCTAACGTTGCTAGTTGTTGCAACAGCATGTGAAAAAAACTACAAAGTTTGCTAGGCCAAAAAGAACGTTTAACGCGATATGTTCAACAACGTTATTATCGCATATGTTCCTCATATTGTGCAGCCCTACTACTCCTGTTCTCCTGGCGTAAACACTAAAGTTCCCTAAATTTCCCTCCCATCCTCCCTCCAGCGGTCAGACCAAGAGCACGGTGAAGAGGAAGCTGTACGAAGACGGAGCTTCGCCCGCCGCCTCCGACGGCCCTAAAAAGGTCATCAAGAAAACCGTTGTTGCCGTGGCCACGCAGGGCACTCCGGCCGCCATCGCCGTGCCTACAGCTCGGGTCGGCGCGGCGTCAGGACTGCAGGGCCCCGCCTCCACCCTGAAGAAACAGAAGACTGCAGGTGAGTCGTACTCATCTCCACAACATCGCAGCATTCCAATCACTTCTTCATCAAACCTGATAATTAAACAGTACCCAAATCCAGTCAAATCCAGTTTTGGTAGTTTGTCTTAACTGTTTGTTTCTTTTTAAATGTTAAACCTTGTGTGCTCTTGCTTAAATAACCTACATTTGGTGAGAAATGTATCTCGTCAGAATATTAATTAATACTACATAGAAGCTCATGGCTCAATCTACACCCATCCATCATAACAGGTTGTTTTTTTAAGCCTTAACTCCATTTCATTTGTAAAGAATTCAGATAATATATACTAGATATATTATCTGAATTCTCTTTTTCTGTAATAACTTTAGCCTAACTGATGTTTTTATTTTCAATGTTTTACAGTGTCCACAAACAGTACTACACATTTACTTTTGTGTGTGTGTGTGTGTGTGTGTGTGTGTGTGTGTGTGTGTGTGTGTGTGTGTGTGTGTGTGTGTGTGTGTGTGTGTGTGTGTGTGTGTGTGTGTATAGACGTGACCCTCAGTGCTCTTAATGACTCAGATGTCAACAGTGATCTGGTGGACATGGAGGGACTGGGGCAAGGATCCAACTCCAAAAAACTCAACAACTTTGATCAAGGTGAAGTTCCTGAACAGCTGAGACACACACACACAGGGGTTCATTTAGGAGGGATATCGAGTAGGTTGGGCGATATGGACCAAAAATATCTCTGTATTTTTCGTAGGGATGGAAAAAAAATCAAATTGGACACAATACGTAATACATGTGGTGAAAGAATCGAATCGGGACAAAAGCATATGGTCCCTGCCCTAAGTTTTAGGCTGAATGACGATACACCATATGTATCTCGGTGTTTTCTACGTGGTGGAGTCAAAGCCACATGTGCGATGTCACAAGCACTTTTATTTAAACCCACTGTGATCAAATAAAATGCAAAGATTGGGGTTTCTTCCCTGTTTGAAAATATACAGCTGCAACACAAAGAGGATCTAAAATAAGGAGTCCATATTAAATAAAAACAGCTCAGTCTCTAAGACTGCTCCTTCAGTTGTTTTCTATAACAATAGTCACTCCTTCAGCTCGCTTTGGAGGAGGTTCTGGCAAAGCGAGACTATGTTTCCATTAACGTATTTTTATGCCAATTTGGAAGTATCCGTGATTACGTACAAATATTGCAATTAAAAATATGCCGTGTTTTCCCGACCATTATAAGACTTCGGTGCAGCAACCGAGCCGTTTGGGGCAGCAGCCGAATGAATGTAAAATTACTGCGAGCATCAAAACCAACTAAAGAACACTCAGATCTAAATACTGAGATCTAATGATTGTAGTCGGTCCCCAGTGCACTTCTTTAGCAGGTTTTGCCTTTAAGCTTTTTTGAGGGTTATTTATTTATTATCTGCTCTAGCTAACGTTTTTAGACACAGATATGGCGATAATAATGGTCCAAAATGATGTCAAATTGCAATTTCTTTTTTTTTTTATTATTGAAAAACATCACATTTTTTTGAGGGATTTACCCCTAAACCCCTTCGCCAAATATGCGCGCCAAAGACTTCCACCAACCCAGGGAACACTTTGCAGTTATATACTAATTGTTGCAGGCCTATCTGTGAGAAGGTCAGGAAGTCAGAAGGTATTGATCGACAGGCCAACACATGAGTAGTTTTGATCTTTTCATGGAATTTGTTACGTCTTAATTTAACGGAGCTGTTTGGTGTCTCTACAGATAACCTGAACCTGGACTCGAGCCTCATCATGAATCCCAGCGATCTGCCTCTGCTCTCCCGTTGACACCTTTCACTTTTCACACCCGTGGACTTGAAATGACGGACTAAACTATAAAAGTCACACCCAAGTTGTAACAAACTGGAACTGAACTGACCACCCACATCAGAGGAAATCTAGTAGTATTGAATATTGTGTCCCACGCGTTCCCACTGCTGTGAGAGTTGTTGGCACTATCAGCAACGTGTTTGGATCATTTATAAAAAAAAATTAAAAAATTAAAATATTTTTTTCTACTTGTGCTTTGAAGGAACTGACTTTATGCAGTAAGGAAGCTGTTTGAACATTCATACTTCCTGTGTTTCTTTAAAAGAAAAGCCACGAAAACAAGCACAATGCAGCAGAGAAACCTCGGCTGCGTCAACAAGATGAACGCTCCCCCCCCCCATCCACATGCACGTGTTGCTAAAGGACAGGCATTGGAAAGCAGATATGTGTCTGAACAATGAAAACAGTAATATTTGATTGTGTTTTATGTTCAATTCAGTCTTGCTACATTTTGCAGGTTAGCGAGTGCTAACACAAGTCTCTTCGGTAGGCAAGTTATTTATTTTTTTTTTTTTTTTTGGCGTCGTTGGGCAAAAACTCCTTTCAGCATATTGTAATTCAAGTGACCTGAGGCTATATTGACATTGCTACGTTTTGGTTTAAAAACGAATATCTTTCTCACTCCCCCTAAACCGGAGACATTTGGAAACACTTGTGACCCGTTTTGGTTTGGAATCTGCGGCGTGGACCTTGAGATTATTTTTCTTCTGTCTGCATATTAAAGGAATGCCAAATATTGCTTTTTTTTTTAAATGGTTTTGGAAAATAGGCTTTTTCTTCTTTCTCAGAGTCTAATAAGATCAATGCCAATCTCATGTCTGTGCTTGGATGTGCAAAGGCAGTAAGCCTAGCTTAGCATAAAGACTGGGGAATCTACCAACACCTGTAAAGCTCACTGGTTAACATGTCGTTTGTTCCTCTTCTCTGCTGCCATGTCTTAAAATGTTAACTGTTTACTGTACTTGAAGAATAACCATGTATCCACCCAATAACTATACTGTTCATAAATGCTTTTTGGAAATACTCACAGTTTCATATCAGTCCATCTTGCTGTAAAATTGAAGCTCACTCAGGTTCTTTACACAATTGATTATTGAAGTTGAAATGACGTAAGTGATGTTTGTTTCTCTTGTCAACGTTGCAAACAGTTGGCTGTTTTTGTCGTAGAATATACACGTCACCGTGTATGTTTGACATTACTGCAGAGGGAATTTCACCATTGGATTCTATTCATTTCTGTCCAATATGAAAGTGAACATGAAGACGCTTAATTATGAAGAGCGTACGTTTGGTTATCCGTCATCATGTCTGCTTTTTTGTTTTGTTTCACTGGAGAGCTCTGAGTAAAACAAAAAAATTGCATTTCCTGCAGAAAATGCATGTAAATGCTGAAAAGCTAAATTGCTAAAGCTAAACTAGATTGCTGGCATAATTGCGTAAGAAGAAGGTGAAGTGTGAATAGTTGGAAATATGGGAATGGTTTTAATTAGTATGAATTTCTTGGAAATGTTGAAATACTCCATTTTCATTTGATACATTATTATGTATCAAATGAAAATGGAGTATTTTTGTTAAAATTTGTAAGAAGGTGAAGTTGTAGCGAAATGTGGAAATAGTTAATAATAATAAGAATGTTTTATGAAAGTTTTAGTAAAAGCTGATGCTGAACTGAATTGCCAGCTTTATGTTCTCTCATAGTACACAGTCATAGTATAGTATGTCAAAAGCAGTAATAAAAATGTTAGTATAGTATATCGGAAAAAAGTGATAGTATAGTATGTTGAATAAAGTCATAAAAAGTCATAGAAGCTGGGAAAATATCTCTCTTGACACCCTGACCATCAGCGCTGGTTCCTTTCCCCTCTGCTCTTCTCCCTGTACACCAACAGCTGCACCTCCCGTCACCAGTTGGTCAAGCTCCTGAAGTTTGCTGCCGACACTAGACTCATTGGACTCATCTCTGGTGGGGCTGAGTGATTGACCACTTGGTGACTTGGTGCAGTCAGAACAACTTGGAGCTAAACGCTCTGAAGACAGTGGAGATGGTTGTGGACTTAGGAAAGACGCAACCCCAACCTGCTCCCATCACCCTGGGTGACTTCAGAATCAACACTTTGGAGTACCTCCCCGGGCTCAATCATCTCCCAGGACCTCAAGTGGTTCAGCTCCCCCATCAAAAAAGCCCAGCAGAGGATGTACTTCAAAGTTCAACCTGTCAAAGACAATGATGGTGCACTTCTACACTGCCGTCATTGATTCCAGCCTCACCTGCTCCATCACCATCTGGTACGCTGCTGCCACTGCTGAGGACAAGGGCAGATTGCAGCGTATCGTCCGCTCTGCTGTGAAGGTGATTGGCTGCAATCTAACTGTACGCCTCCAGGGCGCTGAGGCGGGCAGGAAAGATTGTAGCCGATCCCTCTCACCCCGGACACAAACTCTTTACACCGATCCCCTCTGTCAAGAAGCTGCGGTCCAACAGGACCAAAACCTACCGCCACAGAAGCTGTTTCTTCCCCTCTGCAGTCAGCCTCACCAACAATGCCCCGGACCCCCACTGACATTGAATCTATTCTGCATCCTGTCCTCTGCACAAACTATACAGTATATCCTGAACTTTGCACATCCCTCATCCATGCAGCCTTTTTTTTTTCTTTCTTAATGTTAGCTAAAGCAGCTATCATACTGTATGTTAGTTATATGTATTGTTTGTTTCTGTATGTATTTATTTGTTTATTTTATATTAATGTTTAAACACATTTTACATGTATGCACCAAACCAAAGCAAATTCCTAGTAAGTGCTGCCTGGCAATAAAAAATTTCTGATTCTGATTCTCTTAAAAAAGTGATAAAAAAGTGATAGTTTAGTATATTGAAAAAAAAAAGGTATATTAGTATAGTATAGTATGTATAAAAAGTATAGTATGTCAAAAAAGTGATAAAAGATTCATAGTATGTCAGAGTGATAAAAAAGTCATAGAATAGTATAGCGAAAAAAAGCGATAAAAAAATACGTAGTATAATATGTCTTAAAAAGTAATAAAAAAAGCCATAGTATAGTATGTCGAAAAAAACTGACAGAAAGTCATAGTATAGTATTTCGAAAACATTATAAAAAAGTCATAGTAGGTCGACAAAAAGTCATAGTATATATGTCGAAAAAAGTGATGAAAAAACATAGTATAGTATGTCGAAAAAATTGAAAAAAGTCATAGTATAGTATGTCGAAAAAAAGTGATAAAAAAAGTCATAGTATAGTATGTCGAAAAAAATTACAAAAAGTCATAGTATATATGTCGAAAAAAGTGATGAAAAAACATAGTATAGTATGTCCAAAAAAATACTGAAAAGCCATAGTGTTTAATGTCGAGAAAAGCGATGAAAAAGTCATAGAATAGTATGTGGAAAATAATGAAAAAGCCATAGTATAGTATGTTGAAAAAAGTGAAAAAAAGTCATAGTATAGTATGTCGGAAAAAAACGCCATAATATAGTACGTTAAAAAAGGGTATGTCGAGAAAAAGCTATAGTATAGTATGTCGACAAAAATGAAAAAAAACCCATAGTATGGTATGTAAAGAATGTGAAAAAAGCCTTAGTGTAGTATGTCTACTAAGTGATAAAAAATACATAGTATAGTATATCGAAAAAATTATAAAAAAGAACATAGTATATAGTATGATGAAAAAATTGATTAATAAGCCATAGTATAGTATGTCAAAAAAGTGATAAACAAGCCATAATATAGTACGTTCAAAAAGGGCTCAAAAAGCCATAGTATAGTATGTCGAAAAAAAGTCATAGTATAGTGTGTCGAAAAAAAGTCATAGTATAGTGTGTCGAAAAAAAGTCATAGTATAGTGTGTCGAAAAGAATGACAAAAAAGTCATAGTATAGTATATCGAAAAAAAAGTCATAGTATAGTGTGTCGAAAAAAAGTCATAGTATAGTGTGTCGAAAAGAATGACAAAAAAGTCATAGTATAATGTGTCGAAAAAAAAAGCCATAGTATAGTATATCGAAAAAAAGTCATAGTATAGTATTTCGAAAAAAAATCATAGTATAGTATGTTGAAAAGAATGACAAAAAAGTCATAGTATAGTATGTCGGGAAAAAAAGACATAATATAGTGAGTTGAAAAAGGGCACAAAATGCCATAAAAAAGTGATAAAAAAGTCATAGTATAGTATGTAGAAAAATGTGATAAAAAATACATAGTATAGTATCTCTAAAAAAGTGATGAAAAAGCCATAGTATAGTATGTCGAAAAAACTGACAGAAAGTCATAGTATAATCAATGTAAATGCAACCCAGCATCACATACCCACATGTTCTGGTCTTGCTCAAAGCTGGACCACTACTGGACTTCTACCTTTAACACAATATCAGGCTTCTTGGGACAATCAATCTCACCATGCCCTGTACCTGGGTTATTTGGTATTACACCTGAGTCTAGCCATCCATAAGGCACAATCTGATAGCATTGCGTTTCATACTCTCGTCGCTAGACGGCTGATTTTGATGAAATGGAAAGACAGCAAACCCCCAACATTTACACACTGGATCAAAGAAGCCCTTTATTTTCTCAAACTTGAAAGAATGAAATACTCTTTGAAAGGATCAGCAAATACGTACAATAATATATGGGGACCTTTCTTAGATTATGTTAGGGAACAAATCACATTACCTGACTCACAGTAGAATGAGACATGCTTTATATTTGATTTATGTATTTTTCATTTGTGGATATGTATGGAAGTTCCGTAATGTATGAGGCAGTAGTGTTACCCATACTGTAGCGATGGTTTTGTAGACAGTGGTCACTCCCTTTCCTTCGTGTGTGATTATCCTTTTTCTCTCCTTGGTTTTTTAATTTTTTTTTATTGTATTAGTGTTTGTTAGTGGTGTCAATACATTCAATGTAAGAATGTCTCTTGAAATGAACAACCTGTCATGTCCATGTTGAATTGCAATAATGATAATAAATAAAATAAACCAAAAAAAAATAGTATATGTCGAAGAAAAGTCATAGTATAGTATGTCAAAAAAAGTGATAAAAAGCCATAATATAGTACGTTGAAAAAGGGCACAAAAAGTCATAGTGTAGTATGTCGAAAAAAACTGACTGAAAGTCATAGTATAGTAAGTCGAAAAAAGTGATAAAAAGCCATAGTATAGCTTGACGAAAAAAAAGCCATGATACATTACGTTGAAAAAAGGCATAAAAAGCCATAATATAGTATGTCGAAAAAAAAGTGATAAAAAAGCCATAGTATGGGATGTTGAAAATGCCATTGCAAAGTTTGTCCAAACATTTTTTAAAAGCCATAGTATATAATGTCGTGAAAAGCGATGAAAAAGACATAGAATAAAATGTGTAAAATAATGAAAAAGCCATAGTATATAATGTCGTGAAAAGCGATGAAAAAGACATAGAATAGTATGTGTAAAATAATGAAAAAGCCATGGTATATAATGTCGTGAAAAGCGATAAAAAAGACATAGAATAAAATGTGTAAAATAATGAAAAAGCCATAGTATATAATGTCGTGAAAAGCGATGAAAAAGTCATAGAATAGTATGTGTAAAATAATGAAAAAGCCATAGTATATAATGTCGTGAAAAGCGATGAAAAAACATAGAATAGTATGTGTAAAAATAATGAAAAAAAGCCATAGTATATAATGTCGTGAAAAAATGTCGTGAAAACGATAAAAAAGACATAGAATAAAATGTGTAAAATAATGAAAAAGCCATAGTATATAATGTCGTGAAAAAGCGATGAAAAAACATAGAATAGTATGTGTAAAAATAATGAAAAAAGCCATAGTATATAATGTCGTGAAAAGCGATGAAAAAGACATAGAATAAAATGTGTAAAATAATGAAAAAGCCATAGTATATAATGTCGTGAAAAGCGATAAAAAAGACATAGAATAAAATGTGTAAAATAATGAAAAAGCCATAGTATATAATGTCGTGAAAAGCGATGAAAAAGTCATAGAATAGAATAGAACAGTGCAGAATACAACTTAAGCAGCAGCAGTGAATTGTAATTGTCCGTGTGCAGGGAGACCTGTCACTTAGAGCCGTTCATTTGTCGGACAGCATCTTGGTAGAAGCTGTTCCTCAGTCTAGTGGATGTTGCCCGGATGCTACGCAGTCTTCTGCCTGAGGGGACAAGGTGGAGTCTCTCAAGATGCAGGCATCCTTGTCCTTCCTATCTGCTGTTGTAGATCTCTGAGATAGGTGTTAAGCTGCAGCTCTGGTAGAGCCAGTCTTGCAGAAATCTAGAATCATCTCTTTAGTTTTGCTGATGTTAATGACGAGATTGTTCTCCTTAAACCACATAATAAAAAAAAGCCTTAGTATAGTATGTCGAAAAAAGGGATAAAAAGCCATAGTATAGTATGTTGGGAAAAAGTGTAAAAAAAAATAGTATAGTAATGTCGAAAAAAGTGATAAAAAGTCACAGTATAGTTTGTTGTAAAAAGTCATAGTATAGTTTGTCAAAAAAGTGTTAAAAAAAGTCATAGTATAACGCAAATGTCTTTTGACATACTATACTATGACTTTTTTTTCACTTTGTGACACACTATACTATGATTTCTTTAGACATACTATACTATGACTTTTTTTTTACCGCTTTTTGACATACTATACTGTGACTTTTTTCAACACACTATACCCTGACTTATCAATTTGTCAACATACTACGCTATGACTTTTTGTTTTTCGACGTGACTTTTTAGAAATACCATGCTATGTCTTTTTTATGTCTTTTTTCAGCATGTTATTGTTGTGTTATGTTATTTCAACACACTTCATTTGGTGGCATGGGGGGGCAGTGGTTAGGACTCCAGTAAGTAGGCACTGCAGTCTTTAACCCTTGGTTCACCCTCGGCTGTGGAGTTTGCATTTTCTTCCAGGCTTTCTTTGAAAAATGTCATAGTATAGTAAAACCATGACGTTTTTCGACATACATTTTTTCGTATACTATACTATGACTTTTTTCAACATGTTATACTATGACTTTTTTATCACTCTTCTATCACAAAAAGTCATAGTATATGTTGAAAAAAGAGATAAAAAGTCATTATATAGTATGTCAGAAAAAGTCATAGTATAGTATTTTAAAAACTGATAAAGATTTCATATTGTAGTTTGTCGAAAAAAGAGCATGTCAAAAGAATGATAAAAAGTCATAGTATAGCATATCGTAAAAAGTGATACAAAAAAGTCATTATATAGTATGTCAAAAGGATGACATTCATAAAGATATTCATAAAAGACATTCATAAAATAGTATTTCGAAAAAAGTGAAATAAATCATAGCATAGTAAAAAGAAAAAAGTGATAAAAAGTCAAAGTATAAGTTATAGTATGTTGAAAAAGTATTACTATACCATGACTTTTTGTGTTAAGTCTGGAAGAACATGCAAAGTCCACAGCCAAGACTGGGGATTGAACAAAGGTCCTTTGTGCTGCAGTACTAACCACTGCCCCACCGTGCCAAATGAAGTGTGTTGAAAACAGTCATGAAATAGTATGTCGAAAAAGACATAACAAATTGATGGGACAATATGATGAAAACAATCATAAAATAGTATGTCGAAAAAGGTCATGCAAAACACGGGTTCCTGGTTAGCTCACCTGGTAGAGCAGGCACCCATCTATAATGGTTTGCTCCTCAACCCAGCAGCCACAGGTTCAACCCTGACTTGCAGGCCTTTGCTGCATGTCATCCCCCCCTCTCCCCCTTCAAGTCTAAACTGTCCTATAGAAATAAATGCCTGAAAAATATAATATATTTCAGTAAATATGTTTAAGTCAAAAATAGGTTGGATGCATTTTGCCTGTCAAAAGGTGTAATGTATAATTATAAAGCTTATCAGCTTGTGTAACTCATTTATGAATTGTTAGAACATTTCAATCATGAATGTGTTTATGAAAACATGTTAAAATGTGAATATATATATATATATATATATATATATATATATATATATATATTTGTTTTGTGTTACTTGGTCTGGAATAGAGAATTTTATATCCTGTACCAGACTTTTTTTTAATAAATTAAAAATGTTTTAAAGTATGTTGAAAAAAAAGTATAGTACGACAAATAGTCATAAAAAAGTCATAGTATAGTATAACCAAGAAATTCATAGTATAGTATGTCAAAAAACAGATAAAAAGTCATAGTGTAGCATATCGAGAAAAGTTATAGTATAGTATGACAAAAAAAGTCATAGTATAGTAAGGCCAAAGAAGTCATAAGTATAGTATGTCAAGTAAAAGTCAAGTATAGTACGTATGTAGAAAATGGAGCTCACCTGGTGGAGCGTGCGCCCGATTAACAGAGGCTCAACCCTTGCCCGCAGTGGCCGCTGGTTCAATTCCGACCTGCTGTATGTCATTGCCCCTCTCTCCTCCTTTCATGTCTAAGCCTTTCAAAGAAAGGCCTAAAATCCCCCCAAAAATCTTAAAAAGTAATTGTATATTATGTTGAAAAAAGTCATAGTATAGTATGTAGGGAAAAGTGCAAAAAAAGTCATAGTATACTATGTCAAAAAAATTTGTACTGTAGTATATTAAAAAAAAGTGATGTCAATAATAGTCATAGTCGAAAAAGTCATAATGAAGTATTTTTAAAAAAGTGATAAAAAAAAGTCATAGGGTTAAGTTATGTTGAAAAAAATTCATAGTATATGTTGAAAAAAGTGACAAAATAGTCACAGTATGTCAACTCAAAATGTCTAAGTCCTGCAATACACACCCATAATAAACTAGAAAAAACACCAAAAAGCAGAATCATTTCTTACAGCTGAAGGTATTTGTGAATAGTTTAAAGTCTGAATGACGTCTGGAGGTGAAGTGGAAGAAGTCTGAATAGGATTTGTTGATCGCTCTATTGACTTTCAATGTTGAAAGACAAAAGCTTCATATTTTAAAGTTATTCATATTTGTCACCAGGCCCTCTGTATCTGTATTTATACACAGGAACATAACTTTGACCTGCTTAGTGATAAACTAAAACTTGTTCATAAATGCAGGTTGGAAAATTACATAATCTAAAATATGTACACCTCGAGAAAACGTCAGCAGAAGTGAAGAGTATAGATAGTTTTAATTCATACAAAAATATGCAGCGCAGAGTTTGATAGAGGCTCTTTAGTCATAGATCTATCTACATGTGATTTCATAAAACAGATTTGTAGACTGATGATTTTCAGTCATGTTCATGTTTGCCTCCACTTTCTAATCAGACTACTTTCTATCACTGGATATGAAAACCACAACACAATCATATTATTTTGAAAGACATCTCCTTGGTACAGTCACTTCTTTGTGTGTGTGCTGATTTTCAGTCCCATTTCATCTGAATTGTCTGTTTTCTTTGCGTGTAAGCAAACCGTTTTAGATGCTTCCTTTTTACAAAGTTAGGGAAAATAATCCTTAAGTGAAATCCTAAGGGAAAGTGGATTTGGCAGCTGTTCGCTGCTGGCTCTGTCATTCATCTTAATTAGTTGAGTATAAAGAAGTGTATAAAACATGAAAGAAGCAGACATTTTGTTTCTTAAAAATTGGGCTTTTATTAAAAGTCAATATCCAAACATATCTCTGTATATTTCTTTACAGACCAATATTTGATTAAACACACACACACTCGTTCTCATTGGTTACAAGAAACGTATAAAAAGGTACAAAAACTGTTCCTAATTTAAGATGGTGATGAAGAGGAGTGTGTGTCTGACGGGAGCAGCACACGTCATACTGGCAACACAGAGAAGAACTACCAGTAATGATGTGCTGCTACAGCCTAACACACTGATACAATATTCATTCTTATGACAAATTCATTTAAACTCAATTTTTTTTTTTTTTTTTACAATATCATGTTGTTGATGTGTGTGACCATAAATGATTTATATATTTGTAACTGACACAAACATCTAAAATCTTATGACCAAATATACAAAGTACACCATCACTTTTTGTTTGGGCTGCACAGTTTTTCAGCATTTCATCTGGATTATTCATCATCCAGTGTTTATTTAGCGGGCTGTTTCTGTGGAAATGTGTGAAGAGATGAAGTTGAAGTGTAACTCTGGGCGATGATGACTGAAGGGAACATTTACAGAAACGCCGCTCACGGTGACAGTGTGGGCGTCTTTGACATATCCACCTGCTGTAAGAAACCACAAATAAAGAACAGAAATACACCACGGGTTGTCAAACACTTGTTCAGTGAGTGTAGACACTTGGGGCCGGTGTGGTTTAGTTATATTCAAACTCCACGGATAAATAAACCAGCGTCAGAAAATCTGTGTAAGCATATTTGGTAATGCATCACTTCTATGAGAGGATGAGGTTCAGGCCAGGAGAGGTATTTTTGAGATCACCCTTTTTTTTTTTTTTTTGTACAACATACAGAATATTATAGTATTTTCATTATGTTTCTGCAGCAGTTTAGCTTCCATTTAGCAGGCATGACAATTTAATACTGCATTCCATTACTTTTTTTTCTTCAAAGAATGCAATTCACCACTTTTATTCTGAATGCCAGATACATGTTGCAAATTTCCCCTGAACCATGCTTGCAGTTTATTAATAATCCATGCACACCAACTTCTTTTCTACCATACGAGTCCTGGCCGGCTCCGTTGTAATTCACCAGAAGATGCACTTCAAATGTGTTATTGTAATAAACTTGACCTTGGTTCATTTTATTACCAATTTCCCCCAATATTGAAATTGGTTTATGGAGAGGAGGAACACAGTTATTTAATACGAAGGTCTCCCTGCTGTTAGCCCTTATGTAACGTACAGTAGGAGCTTTAACATTTTATTCCAGTCACTAATTACACCACTCAAACCCCTGACACAGACCCTTGGCTTTTACACCCAACGGCTTATTAGTGAGGTGAAAAAGATGTCTTATTTTGTTTGTCATTTTACTTAATGATTATTGACAAAAATGCATTCAGTCAATTATCTCATTCAATCTACCTCATTTTCCTAAAAATAAGTTATAAAATTGGCCAATCAGTTGCAATTTGGTGTTGTTTCCAACACAAATTCACCTTTCAAGAATTTTCACAACTCATGTTTAATTTCCTTGATGTTTAATTTGCCTTATTTGGTTTTGTTTTAGGATACTGTCATTTATGGACAGTCCCTATGTAAGTGGGAACAGGTGAGCAGACTGAACGCCTTGTTAGGACAGTGGTTGTCACAGTGTGGTGGATAAAGGATCGCAGGTCGGCTAACACACACCAACATGGAAACACACTCTAGATTTGTGATGGTTATTGTTACAAAATCAATTACTTTCTTTTTTACATGTTTTTTCTACATTTTTTCTACCTTATGGTCATACAGAATTTGGATAAAACTCTGCTGCTGTACCATACCCAGGCCTGCACTGAACTCATGTGCCAGTGGACAGTGCTACAGATGAAGCTGCTCTCACACACACACACACACACACACACACACACACACACACACATACGTGTTTTGCTATATTTGTGAGGACCATGACCCTATAGCATGTTGTGAGGACCCCCCTTTCTGCTCACACTAGGAGGATGAAAAAAATAGTTTGACCATTAGATGGGAGTAGAGAACCAGAAAATGACTTCAAATGTTTAAACACACGATGGTCACACAACTGGTGAAGTTGGTGGGTGTTGTGAGGACCGGACGGTTGCTAGGCAGATTTCAGATCACATGATCTGCTTTCTAAGGCTTTTTTGGGAGCAATTTTGATTAGTTATCATATGTGCTGAACCTATTAGACCAAAGAACAGTTTTGCTATATTTAACTCACTGAAGCTTATTAAACCCTTATTATGTGGTTATATTATTCCTTGTATATTTATGAACTTTATATTTTTTCATTAACTTATAATGTCTTAAGCTGCTGTAACACTACAGCAGTGTTGGAAGAAGCTATCCACCTCGTCATTTCAAAACAAATTAAATTTTAGTATGCAATGATCATCAGTGTATGACAAATTATTTTTAATGACTATTTTATGATTTGATAAACTCATAGCTAGACATATTCAAAACTCCCATATATTTTGGCCCACAATAAGTACAGCTGACCCAGAAACTACTGTCCATGTATCTTTCAGGTCTCACTTTGATTACTGTAATGCTATGCAGTTGGGTCTGATCTTGATCTGGCGTTGTTAGTATTGCACACATACTAGACCCGGTCAACTGGATGGGTTAGTTCAACTCAAACAAATTAACCTTATCATTATGATTTTTTTTCAAATCAGAGGAAAGGGACTAAGAATATTGTGATTTAAAAATGATTTACATTGATGACGGGTGCCACAGACAAGGTCAATTTAAGACTTTTTTTTAATTATAGCAGTTGAGTGAACTTCCCATTTTCAAATGAAGTATTACAAGCCTTATTGGGTCGTGTAGTAAATCATTCATCAGGACTTTCACCTCAGCTAAGATGAAAGCTCTGACCTCCATCACAACACAAACTCCAAAATAATAAATCAGCAGAAAATTTATTCTGCAAAAGCAAATTTTGGGCTTTACAAAAGTACACTGTAACGAGCCGGGTAAGAAATTGTAACAGAGCACCGACACTTACTTGAACATCAAACACTGCTGAATTTCAGCTTCAACAAAACAAGTCAGGAGACATACCTGAGCCGATATTGTTCCTACGACAAGGAGAAATAACAAATTTTAATAATAAATGTTTACTTCTGAAATTAGCTGAGTAATGAACATTTTCACACTAGACACTGAATATTTAACTACTCACATCTGTATACAGCACTTGAACTTGCGGCTGTGTGCCAAACGTAATGCAGATGAAGAACAAACATGCTAAGTTAACTGCGTGATACCTTCTTTTTTCTAGTTTCAATGGTATTATGTACATGATTCTTTATATCTTTCCAGTGTCTGCTCTGAAGTGCTGGTTCTGCATCTATGCACTCTATGCACTTGTCTTTACCAGGAACTTTCAATAAAGTTATGCAATTTCCAAGTTGCCGCCAAACTGCTTTTTTTTTCCCAAATCACTCCAGGGCCTTCTTTGAGTTTTCTTCTGCACAGTAGAACCTAAAAAAACAGTAAACAGAAAGACACATTATTCCACCAAAATCAAGAAATCATAGAATGAACTATGACTGCAAGCAATCATTAGCAGGCCTGCCTGTATGTAAATAAGTATAGTTAGAAAGTAACTGACTAGTTCAAGTGAGTAAGTCGGTCAGTAGGCAGGTAGAGGTAAGTAGATGTGATTTTTTTTGTTAATGTCAATTAAATCACTATGTATGCATGTTGCCTTCACTGTTCTTCTGCATTACATTATTTTATATGTGCAATGAACTACACTTAAATTGAAGAAAAAAGTAAAACTGTAGTAGTAATAAAGTAGTAGCATATGCAGTAGTATCAGTGGAGGCAGTAGTAGTAATTCTATCATCCACAGCATTAATAGTTGTAGCTTTTGCAGATGTAGCAGGTGTAGTAGCATGAAAAAATAGTTGGACTATTTTAAGTGGCAGTATTCTTTCTAGTAGTTGCAGCTGTAGTGAGAGTAACAGTAGTTGAAGTACTATTTGCTATAATAGTTCTTGTAGTGGAATTTCAAGTAGTTAACCCTTTAACAAGCATCCTCAATCCCTTTGAAAACAAACATAAGCTTAGGCTTTCCTGAAAGCTTAGACTTTGTTGTTTCTTCGGGAAAGAGGAGTCAGAATAATTGAGCATTACAGTATCAGAGTAACTGAAGCTTAATCACGTTGGTAGAAGACAGATACCAAGATTACTCAGATTGGAGCTCTGTGGCTTTCTGTTGAGGTTTCACAGTGAAAATACCCAAACTTGGAAACCACATATGGATCTCCCCAGAATATTGTACTTTAGGAACCATTTACAATGTTACAAAATGACCAACATCAATCTATATCGTCGTTTAACTTTCAAACTAGGGGGTGTTGAAATAAGTTTTACGATACATCGCGATGTGGGACGCGGCTGATTCTGCATCGATGCAGTGACAGACCATTATCAATTATTAATAGCTTAGTGATGTTGCTTGTTGATTTTCTGTTTTCTGCTTTTTTTTGCCTTGGCAGCTCATCTGACTCACGTCATTCGTCAAGGTGGTTCTATTTTGGCAACAAACAAGCTTACCATTTCTCTCAGCCTCGGATGACCTCTTGACTTTAGCCTTTGTGTGTGCGCGAGGTCCTTCTAGGTGAAGAGAAGAGAAACCCCATGATATATACACAGACTGAGTCATAACCTACTGTACACTTCATGCCAAGAAGTCAAAAGCTATAGATGATCACACTACATACCATCTGAGTCTTGGTCTGCATCAGAAGGCTCATCTGGATCAGGTCTCCGCTTCTGGCTTCTGGATAGCTCTGTAACAGAAGAAAATGAACATCAGACATTATGAGCTACAGCTACAGGTGCAGCTCAGAAAATTGGTAGAAAACAGATACCAAGATTACTCAGATTGGAGCACTGTGGCTTTCTCTTGAGGTTTCACAGTGACAAATACCCAAACTTGGAAACCACATATTGATCTTGCCCAAAATATTGTACTTTGGGCACCATTTACAATGTTACAAAATGACCAACATCAATCTATATCGTTGTTTCACTTTCAAACTAGACATGAGTTGACCTGATAGGCTGAAATATCACGTTTTTTTTTAACAATCGTTGTAATGTTTAAAGAGGCTTGTATTGACTGCAAGTGCGATGTAGTTACAGGCAGTATCAATAAAGTACATGAACACAGCTGATGGTGCTGGGGTGTAGTTTGGTGGTTACTAGGGTATGTCCATAGTAGCTCATCTGACTCACGGCGTTTCGTACAAGGTGGTTCTATATTGGCAACAAACAAGCTTACCATTTCTCTCAGCCTTGGATGACCTCTTGACTTTAGCCTTTGTGTGTGCGTGAGGTCCTTCTAGGTGAAGAGAAGAGAAACCCCATGATATATACACAGACTGAGTCATAACCTACTGTACACTTCATGCCAAGAAGTCAAAAGCTATAGATGATCACACTACATACCATCTGAGTCTTGGTCTGCATCAGAAGGCTCATCTGGATCAGGTCTCCGCTTCTGGCTTCTGGATAGCTCTGTAACAGAAGGAAAATGAACATCAGACATTATGAGCTACAGCTACAGGTGCAGCTCAGAAAATTGGTAGAAAACAGATACCAAGATTACTCAGATTGGAGCACTGTGGCTTTCTCTTGAGGTTTCACAGTGACAATACAGAAACTTGGAAACCACATATTGATCTTGCCAAAATAGTGTACTTTGGGCACCATTTACAATGTTACAAAATGACCAACATCAATCTATATCGTTGTTTCACTTTCAAACTAGACATGAGTTGACCTGATAGGCTGAAATATCACTTTTTTTTAACAATGTTGTAATGTTTAAAAGGCTTGTATTGACCCAAGGGCGGTGTAGTTAAGGCAGTTCAAAAAGTACATGAACACGGCTGGGGTGCTGGGGGTGTAGTTGGTGGTTACTAGGGTATGTCCAAGTAGTTGCAAGGGTGTACAAGGTGGTTCTATATTGGCAACAAACAAGCTTACCATTTCTCTCAGCCTTGGATGACCTCTTGACTTTAGCCTTTGTGTGTGCGGGGTCCTTCTAGGTGAAGAGAAGAGAAACCCCATGATATATACACAGACTGAGTCATAACCTACTGTACACTTCATGCCAAGAAGTCAAAAGCTATAGATGATCACACTACATACCATCTGAGTCTTGGTCTGCATCAGAAGGCTCATCTGGATCAGGTCTCCGCTTCTGGCTTCTGGATAGCTCTGTAACAGAAGGAAATGAACATCAGACATTATGAGCTACATCCATATTGGTCAGTTTGATTATCACAGCAAAATGTACTTCTTGAAAAAACTTAGCAGTCACCTAATGCATCCTGGTCACTTCAAAATACCACTGTAGCAACCACCTGTTAAACCCAGGCAAACACATGCTCTTACACTTCTTGCTGTTACCCATTAACTGCTCTGCTTTTACACCACTCGCTCTGATGCCGACATACACTTGATCTGCTCCAGTTCCACACGCACCTCTCAATAAATTATCTCTCTTCTTATATACTTTAATATTCTTTTTATATTTTTTTAGGATTTATTTTAATTTTGTGTATACTTTTAACTGTTACACACCACAACACTAAAATTCCCTTTCTCTGACTACCTATTTGCCAATAAATCTGATTCTGATTTCCATATCTACTACAATATGATCTAGAATTCATACCAGGTCAAACATAAGCCTTGTGACAATAAGTCACCCCACTGTGCATCAGAACTCAAACATGCAACGTCTAGGGAAACCTACAATATTACGAATGAAATAGGTAAATAATAGATTACAATAATACTGGTAATTACAAATTCTGGACATCGGGCCAGGAAAAACCATCTTCGGGCCAATAGGTTTCAGGCCTATTGTGGCAAAACATTTTGACTTGAACCCTGACCTCTATTATAATTACTTGCATACCATCTTGTTCTTGCCTAGGAGATGCCTCCACCATGATGCGCTCTGAAGTGCGCCCTTGGTTGGGTTTGTTAGACAAAGCCACTGTAATGACAACACAAAAGAGAAACGTTTTATATAGCATAAATCAAATGTTCTCAGTTATCACGATTCCCTAACAGTGTATATTGATACAACTTTCCAAAATGTAAAAACGTGTGTGTGTGTGAGTGCACAATACTCACCCTCTAATTCAAAGTCAATCTCATCAAGAGATTTTCCTTTATAGACAGCAGTTCCACATTCTATCGCCATAAGCAGTTTGCTCATTTTTGCCAATTGGAGTGTGTTCTCAGTTAGGCGATAATACTCTCTATGAACACGAATATCATGTCCCATGAATTTTGCCACCTGATCCAACTCATGATCCTTTAGGTTCATTATTTGACAGAGAGTTGCTATGTGCTTCCTTAGTTGAGTGGAGGTCAGGGTCTCAGGATATTTTGCACCACACAGATTTGCAAATTTTTCGCAGACAGTCGGAACCTCTTATATGGGAGTCTGAATTTGTTCTTGCAAAGACATATTTGTTGGTGACAAGAATGTCATTTTTCCTGCATCCTGTGCTCAATGAGAAAATCCAGTGATTTTGTCATCTCTCTGGTAAGCAGCACTGGTACTTTTCGACCTCTTTTTCCTCTTATCACAACTCTTGTGAAGTCATTACTCAAGTCCCGTTCCAATTTTGACAAGCACTGCATAACGTCCCTCATTTAGTGCCTCCGTGTTTTTGGTCTTATATGTTTCAAGTAGCATTTTAGCTGCCTCGCCTTGTCGCCTCCGGTTAAACAGTATAATTTGTGAGAGGATGGTTTCACTTAGCACGCTGTAAGCTTTGGGATCAGAACCTTCTATCAGTTTCTCTCTGGCATTTTTTTTCCATGGACTTCAGATATTTTTGAAGTTGAATTACGTCTTCAGTGAGAGGGATCATTTCCTTTTTGTTCCACTTGTTTTCTTCCAGATTTGTCCTTGCACGATGTGAAACATAGTGGTTCCATTCTGAGCTCACTAACCCAAGGAAGCTCCTCACCCTGTTTGCAGCTATCTCGTCTTCTGCTTTTACATAATTACCTATCATGATATCACCAACTGTCTTTAGAGAGTGTCCTAGTTTTTACAGCAAGAGATGGTCGATCATAGCGATATTTTTGATTTAGTGTAGCCAGATGCCTTTTTTAGCTGCATCAACAGCCAACTTGAACATTGGTGGAACTAAGATATCCCCAAGTTTTTTTCACCTTTGTGGTTAGTGCCTTTGCAGCGATCACAAATCTCCCCAACTCCCTCATTTTCTGACTTACATAGCCATCTTTGGATGGATCACTCCCATGCTTCTCCAACAATCTGTCACCATACTCACAAATAAGTTCATCCAATTTTTACCTCAAGAGACACCTCATCATGCAGCATCCTACTAATGATTTTAGAACATCTCTCTGTTGTATTTCCTTTTATTGGAATGAGACAGGAAGCTGCAGCTTGGACTCTGTTTCTTTTCATGGATTTTTCCAGAGGGAGACCATTTTGTTTTTTGCAGGAAACCTCATGCTTCCAGAGCTCACGTTTTCTAAAAAAATCCATAACAATAATTGCAGGGCAAGTACTCATTTGGTTGTATTTCTTCTGAAGGTTGTCTAAAGGTCACTAACTCCCCTTGTCCTTTCTGCAAGACGGTTACATTGTGGTTATAGTCACCTTTAGTGCGAAGCTGATCCAACAACAGACGCCGTTTCTTTGAATTTTTGGGTAAGCATGTTGCAATAGCAACCTCTTTTTCTTGCTTGTGCTTTCTCTCTAAATGACGTGCAATTTTACTCTGTGGCTTTTTGCAATAAACGCAGTAATGTTTTTTTGTCCCATTTCCTTTTCTCTCCCTTCTGGCACCTCTTCACTGTTATGTTTGACATACCCTCTTCCTTCTCATCATCTCCCTCATCTGTTTCATGTTCCAGGTCAGCAGTGTCACCTTCCAGTTCATCAACTTTCTGAGTGAAGTTAGTGTTGATCCTGTTCAGATGTATTTCAGTATCCTTTGGGAAATCAGATAGCCGCATTGGATCTTCATATAAGCTGCAGTTTTCACTGTCAGAGGAGCTGGGTGAAGGCACATATTCACTTCCATCATCACTGTCTGACTCAGATTCATCAGTAGTACCAAGATTCTGTCAAAACAAACACAGTGTTTGCAATTGTTTCAGTTTTGAACATCCAATCATCACTTGGAATCCTCATGCCAGTTCCAGTCTTTCAACAAAACTGAAGAATTTTAAGAACTACATCTCTTTTGCACATCCACCCACCATGACCTCAATAATAAAAAATAAAGTATAATTGAATTCCCATGTCCCCTTTCTGACAATGTCAACAACTGGAAAAAGTATATGCTTCATTAAAGTAGAATTTATGGTAGAGCTGTTGCATTGGATTGCACAGGTGTACCTAATGAAGTGGCCGTGAACGTATATTACATCTTGACACCATCTACATAGATGCTATGTTTAATTGTGCTTATTTGACAATTATTTTAATGAAAGGATACCATCTTGAGGTTAACAATCTAGTTTTCAAGGTGGTCCTTGAACACACATACAGAAAGTGTATCTATATATGTTGGTTATTACAAGGACCATGTTCTCTGCAATCATGTTGTGAGCAACTGGAAACAACTGGTACTATAGATATAAAGCTAGTCAAGCTGATATTACTCTCTTAGAACAATGTTTTGAGATGTTTTGATAAATAAAAAGACATTTGTCACTGACAACCATAATGTGGCTCTAAAAGATACTATTATAGCTCACAGTTTAAATGCTTACCTGGTCACCACTTTCTCCTCTCTCTGACTGGCCTGCGCTATGTCGCTCTCTCTGTCTGCCCCGAGCTTTCTCTGATGACTGAATGAACAACCACTATGTAATAGACTGTCACTGACAACCATAATGTGGTTCTAAAAGATACTATTATTGCTCATATTTTAAATGCTTACCTGGTTCCCTCTTTCTCCTCTTTCTGCCTGGCCTGGGCTATGTCGCTCTTGCCCTCTCTGTCTGTCTCGGGCTCTCTGTCTGTCTCGAGGCTCTCTTCTGCCTCGAGCTCTCTCTGATGACTGAATGAACAACCACTATGTAACAGACTGTTAATGACAAACATAGTGTGGCTCTGTAAGATACCATTACTGCTCATATTTAAAATGCTTACCGTGTCACCTCTTTCTCTTCCCTCTTCCTGGCCTGGGCTATGTCGCTCTTGCCCTCTCTGTCTGTCTCGAGCTCTCTGTCTGCCTCGAGCTCTCTCTGATGACTGAATGAACAACCACTATGTAACAGACTGTTAATGACAAACATAGTGTGGCTCTGTAAGATACCATTACTGCTCATATTTGAAATGCTTACCGTGTCACCTCTTTCTCCTCTTTCTGCCTGGCCTGGGCTATGTCGCTCTTGCCCTCTCTCTGTCTGTCTCGAGCTCTCTGTCTGCCTCGAGCCTCTCTGTCTGCCTCGAGCTCTCTCTGATGACTCTGAATGATACAACCACTATGTAACAGACTGTCATGACAAACATAGTGCTGGCTCTGTAAGATACCATTACTGCTCTATATTTAAAAATGCTTACCGTGTCAGCTCTCTTCTGCCTGAGCTCTCTCTTGACTGGAACAACCACTATGTAACAGACTGTTAATGACAAACATAGTGTGGCTCTGTAAGATACCATTACTGCTCATATTTAAAATGCTTACCGTGTCACCTCTTTCTCTTCCCTCTGCCTGGCCTGGGCTATGTCGCTCTTGCCCTCTCTGTCTGCTTCGAGATCTCTGCCTGTCTTGAGTGCTCTCTGATGACTGAATGAACAACCGCTATGTAATAACACTGTCACTGACAACCATATTTTTCCAGTTTTTGTCTTGCACATGGGGGTAACGTTTTACACAAATGCAATTAATAACACATTAGTGGTGGGGACAATTTTAGTGGTAGGGACATATCCCCACTTTCCATACTGTACAACCAAAGTAGAATTTATAGCCGAGCTGCTGAATTTCATTGCAAAGAGGTACGTAATGAAGTGTAAATTAGGGCTGAACCGGACCCGAATATTTGAATATTCGATTGTTGGGTACGCATTCAGGTTTTTTAGCGCGGCTAAAAGTAGTGAACATAATGCTCCAGTTTAAATCAAAGGAAAAACAAAATGAAGCCCTCAGCTGTGTGGGAGCACTTTAAACTGAGTGGTGACAATGGCAGTGTGGCAGTTATGGCGTTTATTACCTTTACAATTGCTTAATTTCATTAGCCTACAGATCAAAACAGTTAACCAGTAAACAGTCTGGACTCCTGCTCTGCACAGCAGCCAACAACCCGGTTCTGCATCTAGTCTTCCAGTCTGCCTCGCTCTTCTCTGGCTCAATAGCCAATCCCTTCAACCCTGCAATAAATATTCCTCTTTTTTCTAACTCCAGTCTCCTCCCTCACTTAGGGCGTACTCACACTAGGTGATCCGTTCGGTGACTAAGCACGTTTAAACCCCAAAGTCTGGTTCGTTTGACCAGTGTGATCGCTCCGTGCCATGCCCAGACACGATACATTAAAGGTTAATTACATTACATTATTAGATTGGACTCCGGCACAGAACTCGGACATGATCTCCACTGTGCCGTTCGAGAGAGCGCTTTTTTGACATGCTTTATTTATTCGCTATTTATTACTATCGCAGCTTTAAAGCTAAAAAAATGACATTTAGGCCAGCCCTAGTGTAAATGTGGTTCCATCAAGTTATCAGATATAAAGGTTTAATTGCACACCCACAAAAGTGTGGTACAAATTATAAGTATACAATCATATGATACATACCAGCTCATTTTCTTGCTCTCTCTTTCTTTCCATTATCTGTGAAACAAACAATTGTATTTAAGCAAGATCACCACTATGAATGTCATCAATTAATTTAAATTGGTATACTTTTATCTATGTAAATGGCAGTGTTAGGGTTATAACTAATAACCTAACATGAGAGCCACAGAATTGCATTGCAACTATTGCTAGTATCACTTACATAATCATAATACACAGTTCTAATATGATTAACGTTAGTATTCAATTATTGATTAAGTTATTAATTGTTTAGTCTGTATTGTGACAGAAATCAGCTAACAATGTCCAAAGTGACGTGTTTAAATGTCCTGTGTTGTGTGAACAACTCTGTTTTTGATATCAAAACAGAAAAAAAACATATAAAATCCACAAACTGCTAACTTTAGACATGTATGCTTCAAAAATAACTAAAGTTAGAACAATACATTGATAATCAAAATAAAATCATTCCCCCCACCCTCAAAAAAACTATTTTCATTCTGTGCTCAGCCTAGTTTAAATATAAATAAAAAATGTCTTACCTGGGTTAATAATCTGTTGCTTTCCTGCTGTTGTTTTCGCCTCTTTAAATTTCCTAGCACATGTGCAGCTGCTCCCTGAGTCTCTGCAGCCTGCATAAAACACCTCCGTCATGTTTCTGACGATGCATTTAGGTCCACTGGGAGAGTGCACAACTGTAATCCATGTTGTAAAGAAATTTTACAAAATGTTTCAACTCAAAATAGAGTCAACAATGAAAACAAAAATAGAGTTTTTTACTACGACATAACGTAGCCTCAGCAGTTCTCCATTTTAGTTTGAAATTCTGTATCTTCAGTCAGGGACAGTGAAGCAGAATTCCCATGTCCCTTGAATGCAGCATTAGCAGCAAAAAAAAGTTTGCAGTGCAGGTGTTTAATTGATCTCCCCTCCCCCTCCCTGTGTGGCCTCATGTCAGCCTCTCCTCACACACAGGCAGCAGAGCCTGGATTCAGTTTGAGCCATATCTCAACACACCTTTACACTTTATTTTACACTATTTTTTTTTTACTAGGAATATTACTGTTTTACATTAAATTTGAAATCAGTATTTCACATTATTTGTGCAAAATCATTTTAAATATAAATGCATGTAACATAAATTTAAATAATATTGGAGAGATTTTGATACAGTGGTTTTAATATTTTGATATCACTTCATTACTGGACTATCTAAAATCAGAAAACAAGACCTGAGATTCAAGTTAATTTGAAGAGAGTTTGGTGCTGTGGTTAAGTGCTTGATTGTTCTCCCCTCCCCCACCTGACATGTGCTCCTTGGCTGCCCTCGCTGTGACCTTTCAGACACACAGGCTGCAGAGCTTGGATTCAGTTTGAGCAATATCTCAACACACCTTTACACTTTATTTTACGCTGTTTTTTGCCTTGCCTTTATTTTTAATTGAGGTTATAACATTTTTATATTCTATTTTATATCAGTATGTCACAATAGTTGTACAAAATCATGTTTAACATAAATGCATGTAAGGTAAATGTAGATAATATTTAAGAGGCTCTCATACTGTGGCTTTACTGTTTTGATATCACTTCATTGCTGGACTATTTAACATCAGAAAACAAGACCTAAGGTTCAAGTTTATTTGAATAAAGTTTGGTGCTGTAGTTAGGTGCTTAACTGTTCTCCCCTCCCCCCACCTGCAGTGTGTCACCTCCTCAGCTGCCCTGGCTGTGACCTTTCAAACAGAGACACAGGCAGCATGAGAAATATCCCAACAATACTTTCTTTGCACTTTATTTTATACTATTTATTTTTGAATTGAGCACATTGCAAGTTTCACACATATACTTTGTGTATGTATATGTGTATGTATGTGTGTGTGTGTGTATATATATATATATATATATATATATATATATATATATATATATATATATACACACACACAGTAAATGTATATATTATATACAGGCTTAATATGGCTTAATATGTGTCCTTCATTCAAACAGTATTCCCCCTATGGCAACAGGCTCTTAACAGCAGATTATTTTACTAAAAATTGTATGGTAACAGGGTTGAAATTCGAGTGACAGGGTAGAATGGCTAGATTACTCTTGATTGTAGAACATGACATCAATGTGACAAATAAATACTCAGGACCACAGGAGTGTTGTATAATATATATTTTCATTTATCTTTTTTGATAAAGGATTAACAGGATGAGGAGGAATGATTAAAAAATAAACATGTGAACAAGACCACTTACTGGAGGTGCCTGAGATTTGCTTAAGCAACTTACTGACATCTTACTGGATCTTGGCAATGGATGGTCATGTTTCAATCATTAGAGCCACTCTGTATTTTTTCTGCTCACGGTTTGACTTCAACTGATCCTGTAGTTTCTGCACCTCCCTGTTTAATTTAGCTTTGGCAGCCCTCCTTTTTTCTTCTCCCAAGATCACATTGTCTAAAACAAACATATGTATGTGTAAATATTTTGTCACTTAACCATTTCAACAGTCAGCAAAAATAGACATTGCCAGCCATGAACTACAACAACATAAATTCTTCATTATTGATTTCTCAGTAGCAACTTATTTGAGGGTAGTTACCCATTAATTAATAGATACACATGTAGTAAGTAGCAACACATGGTGCATGGAGTGATACTTGATAGTCATAGAAAACAGCATATCATCATATTGATAGCTACAATACTGTTTCATTGGTGAAAATGCATATATTGTAGATATCGGTGAGTACACTAAAGGAGGTGTAACAAATAGCTCTAACATCTATCTTAAATGGTGTTCACATGACAGTAAATATTGGGTCAATGGCCCTCATTTATGAAACGTGCGTACGACCAAAAACAGGTGTAGGATGGGCGTACGCCGATTCCTACGCAAAGCAAGGGATTTATGAATTTGAATATGAGCGTAGGCTGCGATAAAAACTCACATCTGGTCTGAACTCGTGTACGCAAGTTTTCGAGTCAGTGTGGACATGCGGTGCAGCATATAAAAAGTATAACAGGAGAAGGAGAAGTCATCAGTTGATCACTTATCAGCAATAGCAGATCTGGCTCTTTTAAAAGACCTCTATTCGTCGGTACAACAGTGCACACGTACGCGCACGGGCCACGGTGGAGCGCCCCATCGGATTGCTTAAGGGCAGATAGCTCATGGTCTTGCATCAGCGGGGGGACACTACTATACACGGCAGAAAGAGTCTGCAACATAGTTTTAGCCTGTGGGATTCTGGAGCCAGATGACCCGATGCCCAGAGAGCAGTGTCCACCACAGCCCCAACTGGGGCTATACGAATGAGACAGGATATTATTCCTCGCTTTTAAAAGGTATAGTGTTATGTTTGGCAATGATACTCAATACAGGAAACATGATGATGCACAACATTTTATTTATTCTTCAGGTTTTCGTTTCTCTTTTAAAGTGTTGTTAATGGCCACAAGTGAACGATTTATTTCTGCCATTGACCGAGTTATTTTGGCTTGTTTTTCCAGCCCCTCTGCTGTCAGGAGACAGGGTCGGGGTGGTGGTCCAGCACGGGGGGCGGAGGACACACGCTCTCCCTCACAGCTGTTGCCTGGTTCTGACTCATGAAAAAAACACGAGTAAAATGAAAGACACTGCATAAACTCTGCTACTGTGTGTTTATTTAAATATAGGTAAACCATGTAGGCCTAAGAGATTGCAGTATAAGCCTGTATATTACTATGGGGACTATAGCATACATATGTCAAGGATGTATAAATTAAATAAACGTCAGCTGGAGTCCGATTTACCACAGCAACACTGTTGACTGCATCAGTGATCTCTTTCCATTCTCCATTCTTTCTACAGCCTTAATCCCAGTTCTCAGGCTGCCAAATAGTACACACGTTAGTGCAAATGAACCTGAGACATCAGGGTTTCAATCTCCACCTCTGAAAAGTGCCGCTTCTCAGCCAGATTACGTCTCACCATGTTGTAAATTGTAGGGGCGAGGCCTCAAAACCCAGAATATATTGGGGCGTGACATATAAATTACGATCGTTTCCAGCCGTTGCATTTATCAATGTACGTCCATTCTTACGCTCTGATTGCTGTGATACGAACGTTTCATGAGTCACACGTGAAGCCTGTCGTAAGAGGATTTCTGCGCTCATATCTGCGCTGGTTTCTACGTTGCGTTGATAAATGAGGGTCAATGTCTCTGTAATGCATACTTCAAAGTTCTTTCAGGATCAGTTGGCATCTTTAGCCTTATTTGTACAGTATTTGATTTACAGATGACATGTGAATCTGAAATTTCACAAGGCTCCTCTGTAATGAAATGTAGTCTGTGGATTTGGACTATAATTATTTACTATATAAGTACTCCTAAAAATAAAAATCACTATGCGATGCTATACTTTCCCCATGTAGTTTTGGCCCAAACAAACAAAGCAATTACCAGAAATTACTACATCTTATACCCATCAAGTAAAAGTGATGCCTATTTCACTGTTCATTGTACAGATAGTTCCTTTACCTTTCTTTACTTAAACATATCTTCATGATCTGTGCTTACACTAACTTGCATTCCTCAATAACCTAAATGTCTGTCCTGACCTTGAAGTCCCAGGTTGAGAGCTGACTGGAGGATCAGGCCTTACTGGAGGCGTGTTTAATCCTTCAAGTACCTTTTTCCTAGCATTACTCCTCTTATGAGCTTCTTTTTACTTTTCTTGCTGGGCACACTGCATGCTCATCCTGCAGTCTTTTAGCCTTTTCTTCTTTCCTGTTTCTACATCTTTCCTCCACATCTTTCTTGTTTTCTACTGTACTGCTGTCTCCTCTGTTCATCAGCATCACACCTGCCAATATAGCAACTCTGCCTTTCAGCAGCGCTCAATGATGTGAATTAACTCAGTATATCAATTTACATGTTTAAAAAGCTCAACGTATTGAAAATGATCTGAACATGATCATCCAGGTAACCTTATCATGTTTCTTCTTCTCCTAATTGTGCCGTTGGAGAAGCTGCTGTTCTTGTACCTCACGTCTAAATTATGAATCTTCCTGCTAAATGCTTTCTCACCTATTTGTCCTAGTGAATTTTAGGAGCAACATATGAGAAACAGGTCATACAACACTGAATAAAAAAAAATAGCAACAGGGTTGCATTGGTTCGAGTGGTGCACTCAGTCAAGGCTGAAAAGATTGGACCAATATGAACAATAGAATAGAGGACTTACCTTTGGTCTATTCTTGGTGTTAGAAAATGGCTTGATGATGTAATTTCTTCATGTGACTGAGTGTTTTTTCTCTTCCTCTGCCAGGTAAATAGATTTCGGTAACAGGATTGTGCGCATGTTGTGTTACATGAAAGTGATGTAACCATACTTTAAACAGAAAATGATTAAAACATACAGGATTACATCCGAAACATAACAATACAATACACAATGTTTGCAAAGAGAGAAAGCCGACAGTAGGCTGTTTAACCAGGTGACATTTGCAGCTGTCCTTACCTTTATTACTTAGATTATATACATTTAAAACCTTAAACTGAAGTTTCCTAAACTCTCAACAACTGAACAAATTAATCCTAATCAAAAGATAATTTAGTGGATTAAATAGTCACTTCATATTCAAAACAAACCCAAATGTGCACAAATCAAAACTCCTAAGACTCAGACTAAATAAAATAACTGTCAAAATTAACAGTTAATGTAGAAATGCCCAAATTATAAATTAAAATCTATTTTCATACTTTAAATTTAGGTTTTCTTCCACTGCTTATCTATGCTCACTGCAGAAGTGAAAGACTCATTATCCACTTAAATCTTAAGAAATTAAATAATGATCAATTATTTAATGATAATGTGAATTCTAAATGTATTTAATGTAATTAATTGTGTTTTGTCATTAATATGTTTGTGCTTGAGTTAACAGGTTTTAATGGTTGAGATTTAGCTGATCACAGGCCTCTGTGAGTCACCCTGCAACTCTATCTGTCTCTCCCTCCTTTTCCCTCCACAGTGTAGCCATGTGACTGAAGTGACCAATCACAAAAAATCTCTATCTGCCCCTCCCTCCTTTTCCCTCCACAGTGTAGCCATGTGACTGAAGTGACCAATCACAAAAAATCCCCCCAGCTAGGCAACGAGCCATCCAATCAGAAATATCCCACTTCTTCAGACTCCTCCTCCCAGGAGTACACGAGTGTGTACTATAGGGGGAGCTCACGATCACATGAGAAAACACCAATTTCCGTAATTACTATTCCTGTGAGGACTTTTGCTGAAAATTACAGAGCATGAAGTTTATACCCTCAGGAGGCTATTTCAGCATTTTTTTTGTGAGGACCACCCAAAATGTCCTCACAACAAAAAAATGTCCTCACAAAAAAGGTTGTTTCTCAATAATTGGTCCTCACAAGTATAGCAAAACCAACACACACACACACACACACACACACACACGTATCACCTCTGATCTTTTAGAATGGTAACAGGAGTCAGTGCAGTCAGACGTGGGAGCTGTTCGCTGTCCGCCGTGTTGTTGGGAATCCCGGGGCTCGCGGTGGCAGCACATCATGACTTGGAGTGATTCAGCTCATATCTGCAAAACATGATGTGCTGCTAGAGCGCACCCTGGACACGGAGACCAGGAGTCAATCACACTGACTGGCTCGCACTGCACACACTCAGGGGTGGGGTGGGGGGGAAGGAGACACCAGTTTGGATAGACCTTATTGATACCAAATTGGGAAGGTTCAGTGCTACAGCAGCAAATATAAGACACACAGCACCAGACAGAATATACAAGAAAAAATAAATAGGATGGAATACAAGAACAACTACTCAAAAAATATACACAGGAATGAATGTACAAGTGGTGAATAAAAATGTACAACCTACTTAAGTAGTATTTATAAAGATGTAAGTAACACCCAACAACACGGAAATTCAAGTCATGTTTTTTTTCTTCTTTTACAAATGTTCTCATGTTCATTCAGGTACCTATTAATTCATCAGTTTAATTTTCATAAAACATGCCTTAATATCTTAATTTAAATGTATAAGACATGCATAATAGCTGCACACTGATTAAAAAGGGATCTCTTTCAGCAGCTAACTTCAGCCAAATGTGTAACAATCCAAACGAAAATGACTATTAATACTAATTATTCTGAAGATCAACACACACAGTGGGGTGTGAATGTTCTGTATCATTTGGAAGGGAAATCTAACACAAACAAAATGGTTGAAGAGGACAAAATGGAGGAAGAAAAAAAAGGACCAGAAGTGAAGAGTACATGAGACACACTGCTTATCTGCTTTAAGAATCACTGTAGGAAAATGGATTCAAATCTGCATTTATGTTCAGAACTATAAGAAAACATATTGTCACTTTCTTTGCCCTTTTTCTTCTATTCTCTTCTCACTGTGTTTGTGTTTAGTGTACAAAACCCTTTTTGGTGGAGATGAACCTGCTCATGTATTTTTTTCAGACCCATTTCACATATTAAAATTTAAAAAAAATCCTTATCCTTATGCTACTTTAGTTAAGATACTCTTATTTAGACAGGAGACAGACGGCAAAGAAAACTAATTAAGTACCACAGAAAGTTATACAAATGAAATGGAATTGTGCCTGTGATAAACCATAGCCCAGTGAAACAGGACAGGAACACCAGAATGAAATAGTAGAAACAGAAAAAGTGTCTCCATCTTTGCTTCGGACACTGATACCTATCTCCACACTGCAACAACACATCTTAACATCTCATCTACAATCGTTTTAAACACCTTCTTAAATAAATCTACAATCGATTAGATTGTTTGACGGATCAGTTTATAAGAAGGTTCTAGTCATATTTCTCTTCATACTTGTGCCTCTATCTGAGTTTAAAATACTGACAATTTCTCAAAATGTTATGTAAATTAGAAGAGCGCAGGTTTCCAATGTCTGCTGTTAAAACTATATGCACAACAGTATTGCTACTCGTTAAATAACCCCAAATAAAAAAAAAAAGAATAAAAAGTGGACCAGATGGAGTTTGGGAGAAAGGATCCAGAGGGAAGATGATCAGCTGAGCAGCATCTTACCTGCAGAGGCTCACTGAAACACTGTTAGTGGGAGGGGGCGGGGCCGCGTTCAGTTGTATTACAAAGGCTTGTTTATTGGTCCAGTTTAGAGGCGCAGCATCCCTACACGCGGCCTGTTTTCACTTCACGTGTTTTCCATCCTGAAGCTGCAGCTCAGTCTATCATGTGTCACAAGTGTTGCTGGTGAAAAAGAAAACAAGTCAGGTTGAAGGAATGATCCTAACCTGCTAGTGTTTGATTTAAGAACATGCAAAAATTTATAATTAATAATAATAATAAAAGAAGATCGTAATTTATTTCCACACTGCCAATACAGAATGCCACAGCTGCAGCTAACTGTTATTTTATACAGCCATCAACTGATTACTGATTAATCATCTGCTCTATAAAATGTCAAGAATTCAAGTGTCCACCAAAGTGACATCTTTAAATTGCTTAATTTATTTTAAATATTCAATTAACATGATATGAAACAGAGAAAAAGCAGCACAACCTCACACTGGGTTTGGATCCAAATAAAATGATCTAAATTAACAAAAGCACAGGGAAACCCTATCATATAATGGGAATGTACGAAGTGCTGTTGTGAAGCAAAGTGATTCCATCACCTGAGCAGCCATCTTAATGCCACATAACCAACCAGCCCTGAGCCATGAGAGCAGACTCAACAACTTAAACAAGGTTCTAGATGAACACATTAACATCGTCATCAAAGCCAAACGTGTTCAACAGGTGTAAACAAACATGTCTTTAAAATGTAATTTTATATGGCAATATTGATACATAGTGTGTTATAGTATTTCTTTCTGGAAAATCAATTGAGGAATTGTTAATGGCTCAAATACCCAGAGGACTCAGTCTGTTTTTGGCCAATCTAGTGAATTAAATACTAGAGAAATCAAGTCACTTCATTACAATAATTAAAAACGTATTATAAAAATCCAGTACTATCGTAGATCTGGCCTCACAAATCAGATTGTTTAAGGGATAGACACCATTGCATTAACACATTGGTTTTATTGATTTATATATTTTTATGGATGGCAAATGTATGTCTCAGACATCACTATTACAAACTACAGACAAGGCTACGACAAAACTACAGTAGAGCTACAAACACTTATTGATAAAAAGTCAGGTGTTAGAAAATAGTTTAAAATGCTCTTCATGATTTTCAGAGTCCGAGTATATGTCTTCAAATGTATGTTTTGGCCAACAGTACAAAGCCAAAGATATCTTTGACATTCTTGCTTGATAAATGATTTCAATGAATAATTGATCAAAATTGTTAACGATATATATTATCTATTGTTTGACAATCCGTTCATGAATTCATCATTTCAACATTGAACTACAATGTGAATGGCATATAAGTGCAAACTTTGAGTTGTGCTGCATTGGGCTACAACTAACACATTTGTTTTTTAATTGTCAATTAATCTACAGATTTCTTTTTGTCTCTAAAATGTCAGAAAATAATCAAGAATGCACACACAAGTTCTCAAAGCCCAGAGTGAGTGATGTTTTTTTTTTTATTTGTTTCAGATTAATTTTCTGTCAATCGACTAATCATTTAATTGACCATTGTTTCTACACTAAAATTTATGAAATACATTAGATACTGAAACGGCAAGCCAAAGGTTGTGCTGTCATTTTGTAACTGTAAAGCTGAAAGAAAGTTTGAGTGCAGGATACAGGAGCATATCAAGGCCTGTAAGCACCACACCCGACTGTGTGTACTTAAGATTTTGACTTTCAGAAAAGTTAGATTTAAGTGGTAAAAATGCTCATATACATCAAATGATCTGCCACTAATTAAATATTAGAAATTCAAATACACTTTTAAAAAAAAATCAGATGCGTAATTTAGAAGATGGGGCAACATTTAAGACAAATATGGACATGATGAAGTGGAAAAGGCAGAAGTGTAACTGGTGCTGAGCCTCCAGGACTGCTCACGTCAAGCCCTTTCAAGCCATACGAGCACACAGTCCATCAGAAAGAGCTTGGCTGATGGAAGCTGATTGGATTTGAAACAAGAGATCATGTCAGCAGGGAGAGCAGCGACAGACAGGCATTAGATTCAGACCCAAACTTCCAGGCTCATTCAAAGAAAAAAAAAACAACATGAAACGGCGAGAGAGAGAGGTAGACAGAGAAGGGGGGTGAGGGACTGAGAGAAGGGGAAAAAAAGAGCACAACTAAAATTGTAGTGAAGGGAAAGGAAGGAGAAAGAAGCAACGCAGAGCTGAGAAAAGCTCCCCTCTGTGGCCTGCTGCTCTCTCCTTTCACAGCCACAGAGGCCATTTTAAATGCTTCAGAGAAAAAAGGATTAACTTACCGTCTGCTGCTGAGATCACAAACCAAATGATGGAAGGACTAACTAGCCCTAACTACTGCCTCACTAACAACACTGGTAGTTGCATGAACACAAGTCCCTGTCTCTCCTCTGGATGCTCTTACCAAAAAGGCCAGGGACACGAACCAGGCACAAACTAGTCCTCAAAAAAATAATAAAAAATAATAATAAAAAAATACACTCACACACACACACACGCTCAAACACAGACACACACGTGCTACATTAAGGCTACAGGATGACAAAGATATTGAAATAAAAATGAAACCAGGAAAAACGGCAGGCCTAAAAAAAAACGTCACTACAACACACACACACACACACATACACACACACACACACACACACACACAGACAGACACACACACACACACACACACAGACAGACACACACACATGCTCCATACAAACACATATCAATGGGAATATACCCAGTCTACTATAGTGACAGGGAGAGAGCAGAAAAAAGGCCTGTTGGGGGTTTCTGGTTGCTCCTGCTTCTGTTCCTAGTAAGAGGGGGGGTGTCAGGGGGGGTTGGGTGGGTGGGGGGGGTTCTGGTCCCAGTCCCAAAAATTGGCCCCCCAAAACCTGAGTGTCCCCCCCTCATCCTTCCTTCCTGGCCCTCCTAGCTATGTGAGTGTGTGTGTCCCAGTCCTCCTCAGTGCTGCCTGCTGCCTCGCTGGAGCCCCAGCTACGCACACTGACACACTGAGGAGGCTCAGTAGGCATAAAAACCTACAGGGCTGCAGCCTTTTTCCCTGGCCATCACTTTCTACAATACAAATCGACATTTTAGGGGACGCCGAAAAATCTGAAAAAAAATCAGGTTGCCCATGCGGGTGTGTAGGAGACAGGTGTGAAAGGAGGGGTCTGACAGAGCTACCGTTTGCGAGTAAAAAATTAATTTGTGGGAGGTGAGGGGGCTGCTGCGCTGCAGAGCCGAGCGCCGAGCCAAGCGTCGAGCCAAGCTGCGCAGCTGTCAGACAGAAAGAAAAAGACTGAGGAGACAGGGTGGGAGGAGAGGGAGGGAAATAAAATGAAGAAAGTGTGGCTCTGAGAGGAAGCTCTCTACGCTTGGTTTAAGCAGTCTGCTTTCATGGGTAAAGTTGCAAAATAAAAACCACAACGCAACGACACGAGGGAAGTGAGTGCAACAGGCCGACTTTCGCACACCGAGACACAGAATAGAAAGGGCCAAACGGAGACACAGGTGGACTGGCAATAATGCAGCAATATGCTGTTAATTGCACTGATGGCCCTCAGACTGCTGAAAGTGCTGCTCTCAAACTACACTGCTTTACCAGGAGGACAGAGAGGCCCTGCCCACCCCCTTTCTGTTACGCGTGCACGCACGTGCACGCACGTGCACGCACACACGCACACACACAGACAAAACATAGTGCACATAAAAAAGGCTGTGGTCTAAGTGGGTGAGCTCTAACGTTAAAAAAAAAAAAAAACCTCAGCCAGACACAAAATTGACTGAATTCTCCAGCATTACTCAGTTTAACACTAGTTACCACAGTGGAGGCCCCTAAATACAGAGCATTCTGATTTTACGCTGAATTCATGACCACCCGGCTCCGGGCTATCACCATCCCATCATTCCAGGGTGATAATAATGCAAGGCATGGCATTAAAACTGTCGAGTTCTACACATGGTTTCTTTAAATGTCTGTTTGGAACCACCCAAACTTTGACCACAGATTTGTAATAGACTAATCTTAAAATGCCACCTAAAAGTTCTAAATGAATGGTCAGATTCTCACGCTAATTCATCTTTTAATCAAATCATTCCTGATTTGAGTCTGTAGTTTTATTAAGGTAAAGTCCGTGTGTGTCTGTATGTGTTTAGATCACATTAACTGACTAAGTGAAATTGAAGGCCCATTTTGTCAAGTAAAAAAAAAAAAAAAAAAAGGTTTCAGTAGAAAAACAGGTGTTTACTCAACATATCTGGATATCTGTATCAAATAGCTGACAGTGATACCGTATCAAGGAATTTCAATCTCAATACCAAGCTTTGGTTTTGTGCAGCATTGACGTTTAAACTGCCCATTTTTAAATCTGTTAATTGTTTAAGTAATTACATTTATTTGCTGCTTTTCTCTGTTTTGTTTCACTGTAAACTGAATAGCTTTGGCTTTTTGACAGTCAGACAAAACAAGCAACCTGAACACATCACCTTGGGCTATGGGAAACTGATATGGGATTTTTTCACAATTTATAGACTACATGACTCATTTTTTCTATTTTGTTTTATTTATTTAATTGATAAGGAAAAATATCAGTAGTTTCTGCGCTAAAATGCTCAATAGATGTCTTCCTTTTAAATAAAAAAAGAGAGGTACATTTATACTACAATGTAATTTTATGTTTAGTTAACATCCTAACGTGGCTAAACCGATGGCACATTTAAGTTGATCAATATATCTTAATGTAATGTAAAAAGGCAAATTCATATTATGGATTGTTTCAGTGAAACTAGAGTCCTAGACTATCTGGATGCTAAATTTCACTCTCAACTCTCTATAGTCTCATATTTAGGGCAGGCAGATCTTCTGAATCTAGTAAAAGATATTACAAGAATCCTCTCAATCAGTCCTTTTGTTGTTAATTCATTTAAAGTTATACTCTGCATCACCTCTTCCAATATGATGCATGCAGCACTGAAATAAATAGACGGATGGCAATTTTGAAAATGTCCAGATTGTAGTTTGGGGATTTTGGGATTGTGATGGGGATTGTCAGATAAATTAAGCTATTTGAAGAGTTCCCTTTTAGGCTACTGTAACTTGTGATGGGCAATACTTTCTGCCTTTTTGTTGATGAAATCTATTGAATAGTAGTAATACAGATAATCAATATATTCAGCCCTTAAAAGGACATTTCACTTCACTTTTCACATTTCACTTCACTAAACTCATATTTTAAATGATTGCAAAACAGACAGGATACATTATATGATTATCTACACCCATCTCAAATGTGTGGCTGAGACGGTTGTATTTGTACAGTTTATCCAATATTACGTCTGCATATTAGATGCTAACAACCAGTCTTGGCTTAATTATTGCTGCGCAGTGGGAGGGAGCTGGAGAAATATGTGGACTGCTTAATGCATTCGAACATCAGAGTCCCAGGCACATATTACTCCGCAGAACACTATTTCTCCTATTTAATGCGTATGAAATGATGTTGGCAGTCTTCTGCATTGTATACATGATTAGGCTTGTCATTATTGTACATTATGGCATGGGTTAGGTCGTGATAGTGAAGTTAAACTATGCTATTACTCTTTTATATTTTGCTGGAAAATTCCACGCCATCTCTTTATAAGGCTCACAACATGTTTGTAACGTTATTGAATTCTTTTTTTTTTAACTAATTTATGAAAGAGCATGTTTAGTTAGTTAGTAGAACACAAACCGTAGTGCCAAATTTACATTTAACGTTATTATATGATAATGAATAATAATAAAGACGCTTAGATACATTGTCAGCAGGATAAAATCATGAACTTATATTTGGTTCACTGCACCTGTAACATTGTTACGTTTGCTAACGAGCTGCGGAACTACGACAGTGTGCTAACACTGTAACGTTAATGGCAGGTTGACAGACACGGAGAGCCTTCGGTAAACTGCTGAGTCAGGGTTCCCACTAACGTTTAACCGACGAGTCCGTCCGAGGTTTTTTTTCTAAATCTAAACTGGAATAAAATAGTTTTGCATTAGAGTTAAGTGTGAAGCAGAGGTAGCTGTTTCGTTTAAATGCGGTTAAAGTGTAATTTAGCGTATTTAAAAGCGCATTTAGTCGGAGTGAACGGCCGAAGTGGGCTGGGGTCTTTGGGGAGGGGGCTGTGACTGGGGGAGTGTCCGCTTCCTCAACTTACTCAGTTATCTCCTAAAAGTCTTTTGTACAGAAATATAAAACAATTCCTCCCATGTCAATGTTAGCCCATATATTCAAACTCGGCTTCGAATTATTTTTTTTTTAAACCGACCAGCCTTCAATGTAGAAACGGATAAAGACTCAGCTGTCCGACAAAAGAGCAACGTAAAGCTTTGTTTGTAATGCGCCACAGCCTTTGTTTTAAACAGCAGTTCATTATAGCCTGCTAAGCAGGAGGTTACACAACGGCTTCGCTGTACAGCACCAAATTAACTCAGAAGCAGTTCGTTAGAACTAGGCTATAAGAAGCCCAAAATGTTTATTACCTAACCATACATACTAACAAAGGATACGAAACTGAATATCTAACATAAAATGAAAAAGAATATAGAAAATATTTAATTACTGAATTGCTTACCTTCCGAATAAAAAACTGTCCAAACTGTCCAAAAGCGAAATGGTGTTAAGATATTCCTCGCCTTACAGTAATTATGAAAAAGAGAAAATAAGTGATGTGTAAATGTATTTGAAGCCGGACTCTCATTCTGTGTCAGTGGAGGATTTGAAAGTGGCGCCAACCGCTCTGCTCCTCAGCTCCCCACACAGCCGTCACACACACACAAAAAATAAATAGAAATTCAAACGCGCGCGCAGCAATATTTCACGCGTAGCAAAATGTGCCTATTGATCAGCACAATCGATCCCTGTCGTTACTTTTTAATAATATCGCTCCTGTGATTTTTATTTATTTTTTATGTTAAATTAAAATAACCGTCACAGGCTTTTCTAGGCCGCGGTGCAGCACGGGAGATTGTGCAAGGCGGTTGTGTTTTGAATTTCTAACCGGTCTGGGAAGAGGAGGGCAGTGTCTCCCCCTACAGGGGCCTCTGTGTGTGTGTGTGTGTGTGTGTGTGTGTGTGTGTGTGTGTGTGTGTGTGTGTGTGTGTGTGTGTGTGTGTGTGTGTGTGTGTGTGTGTGTGTGTGTGTGTGTTACTTTAAACATAATACCAGCGTGTGCATGTGCTTAGTTACATTTGAAGACATTACATTTTAAGGATATAGATATAGTCAGAAGATATGTAACCTCTCCTTGGTAAGTGGTAACCAAAGATCGCAGGGCCCAATTGCAGCCAATATTTCAGAAACACGGATACCATGTGACTTTTGTAGATAAGACTTTTTAACTATGCAGCAGTTGTTTTATTTGATCCTCATAAAGTGACTAAATGTCTTATTTTTCACACAGCCTAGGCTACATGTAACAAACTAAAAAACGAGAAAGATGTGAAGAAAGAAGGCATCTAGGTTGACATTTACAATGTAACAATGTAAATGTAAACATGATGATACCAGGCCCACATGTAGTGCTGTTATTTGTTGCAAAATTTTTCCAAACCTGATTTCTGTTAAAAATGTAAATTGATTGAAATTGAAATATACTGCATGCCTCATTTATTAGAATAGTTGCCCTGAACCTTCATTACTCACTATAATATAACAGTCATAAGTGGTGGATGGCGCATGACACATAGGACGAGGTAAAAACAGCTAAGTATTGCACAAGTGGCTGAAATGGTTAGCTAATAGTATTGACTAAACAGTCTAAATAATACTATACCAGAGAATTCTTGTGTATTTTACATGTAGCTGACTAATAATAATTGTGTACTTTAAGTGCATGAAGCCGAGAATATATGTGCAAACACTCCAAATAGTTAGCTAAATGTAATGAATAAATGATAGAAATAAATAGTTTTTCCTTAAGCAGCTGAAATAGTTAGCTAAAACTACTGACTAAACAGTTAATATAGTTAGCTAAAAGTATTGCATTAGCAGCTGAAATAGTTAGCTAAAACTACTGACTAAACAGTTAATATAGTTAGCTAAAAGTATTGCATTAGCAGCTGAAATAGTTAGCTAAAACTACTGACTTGACTAAACAGTTAATATAGTTAGCTAAAAGTATTGCATTAGCAGCTGAAATAGTTAGCTAAAACTACTGACTTGACTAAACAGTTAATATAGTTAGCTAAAAGTATTGCATTAGCAGCTGAAATAGTTAGCTAAAACTACTGACTAAACAGTTAATATAGTTAGCTAAAAGTATTGCATTAGCAGCTGAAATAGTTAGCTAAAACTACTGACTAAACAGTTAATATAGTTAGCTAAAAGTATTGCATTAGCAGCTGAAATAGTTAGCTAAAACTACTGACTAAACAGTTAATATAGTTAGCTAAAAGTATTGCATTTGCAGCTAAACCTGTTCGAGTCGTGATTCACTCGGATCTTTAACCCAAGTCTTTAAATTGACTCACGAATCGCGAGTCTCTAGTATCACATTGAGTCCTACTACAATTCAATCTAAAATGATAACAGGGCCACACACAAACCTCTTGCAACGTTAGATTCTACTATTCCTAGCCATCTTAGCTGCAAAAAACTTTATAACGTATAATTTCGTAGGCAAAAGCAACTCCACAAGTCAACTCAAGCGCCTGAGTGAGCAGAGAGACAGACCCGACTCAGAGCCGGAAGCTCGCAGACCATGGGATTTACTCGAGAACTCACGAGTCAATGAGGGCTCGTGAGTTGTCGTGATTCATGAGTTGTCAGTGATTCATGAGTTCTCGCGCGAATCAGCCGGCTATATGAGTGGATCTGATTCAGACGAGCAAGTGAAGTCTCTCCTTGAGCAAAGACTAAAGCAAATCCACAACAAAAGCCATTCTTTCACTTCTGAAATAACATAAAATGTTCTGCACGCAGCCTAGCTAGGCCTACTGTAGGTTTTGGTGTATAAATGTAGTATGTTAAATGCAATTTGGTCGAGCAGACAGTCCGAAACATTACAAGCTTGCCTCGGCTCAGCTCGCAGACAACTCATGAGTTGCCGACAACTCACGAGTCCTCGATGACTCGTGAGTTGTTGACTCGTGAGTTGTTGATGACTCGTGAGTTCTTGAGGGAGTCCGTCAATCCCGCGAATCAGCCAGCTACGTATGTTGTTATTATGAGTGGATCTGATTCAGACGAGCGAGTGAGGTCGCTCCTCGAGCTCAGAGTAAAGCATATCAACAACAAAAGCCATTCTTTCACTTCTGAAATAACATACAATGTTCTGCACGTAGCCTAGCTAGGCCTACTGTAGGTTTTGGTGTATAAATGTAGTATATTAAAATGCAATTAGGGCGAGCAGACAGTCCGTAAGCTCAGCTCGCCGACAACTCATGTTTTATTTTTGTCTTCAAAAAACTTTATTATTCAAGTACAGATACACGTACACATTGAAAACATTAAATGCATACATACATACATGAAAAAGGGGCGCATGGAATTTACATTAAAGAGGTTGTAAGTCATTGTGAATGTTCAGAGTCCGGATGGCTTTCTTATTTGTCAGTCCTATTAAAAGTTTCAAAATATAATTTCATGTCATTTTTAAAGTAAACTCGCACAACCCGGATCAGTTTAGTGAGTGACTCAGAATAACCTGAATCCTTAAAAAGAATCAAGTTTGCCAGGCCTAGTTGCAGCTAAAATAGTTAGCTTAAACTATTGAGTAAACAGTTAACAAGTTAAGTTAGCAAGTAATGGATACACAGTTGAATCATTAAGCTTTACTCCAAAGTAGTAGTATTGCTGACAAAATCAACCCAAATACTGACAGTTAAGGTGTATGAAAAAATGAATAGTCTTATACATTTGGAACACATTGGGAATTGATGAAGGGGAGGCCTATGTGAGTTCATCTGACAGAGCTGTGGTGGTACCTCAGACCAAAAAGGTTGGGAACCACTGTTCTATACTACAATATAGAACTACCATCTATTACCAATTTCTTGTTCATCATTCAGCTAACTGTAAATACGCCTTCACTTTCATAGGTTTGGGCTTAAGGACATGTTGTTCAGTCAACCGTTTCTAATACATTTTAAAGCAGGATTTGTAAACCCGTAAAATCAAAATCCTGAGGGGTTCTCTGGTTGTCTGTGGACAAGTATGTTACTAACATAATACAGCCCATTAGAAAGTATCTAGTTTAGTAGTAGTTTGCTTCTTTGGTATGCCTGCCTTATGCACATTATGCAGTCTTCCCCAGTGACATTTTTGATATGAACCACCAGAAAACATTCAGAATTCATCAATGATCTAAATAGTTCCAGCAAGAGAATAATGCGCACTTGAGCAGTTTTAATGCAGCATGTACATGCATAGTACGCATTCCTGTAGCTGGTTTTGTGCGCAGAGAACAAGCTAGATAACTCTGGGTCCCGAAACTCTCCTAAAAGCATTATTAATTCAATGTTTGGTTTGAGGTAACAGGTCAAACGTGGTTCAGTGGCTACATTTGTATTCTCTTCTTTTCAGTTGTTGTGATTGAAAATGGATAGAACAAGATAGTTAGAACGAGAGTATAAATAAATGATAAGCTTGCTTTCGAAGGGCAGCACAATGGATCTGTGGTTAGCACCGTCATCTCACAGCAATACCAGGGTCTGGATTCAGACCTCTGCCTTGTACTTCCCATGTTCATGTAGGTTTCCTCTGGGTACTCAGGTGTTCCTCAGACATCCAGATGAAGTAGTTTGGAGACTTGGTGTTTGCTGCAATCCTTTCATCTAGAGCTACCAACAGGTAACATTTCCATTTGTCCAACACTTCAGTTTAAGTCAAAGCAAGATTTATTGAAGTGCATTATCACACTAAAATGTATCATATTTCCTAAACAACAATATTAGAATAAGTACTTACACTGTAAGATGCATTAATAGTTCATTAAAAGAAAATAAGAGCATGTAGAATAAGAGAGTGATACAGTAATAACAACAAAAATGTTACATGCTAGAACAACAGTTAAAGCTACAGTGCGTAGTTTCTGTCTCCCCCATGAGGAATTCTAAGTAATGACAACAAAACTGTTGGCGCATCCACATGATACATCCCCTTCCTTGATCGCGGACCACCCCTCCCCCTCCTCCACGCAGTTGCTAGTAGCCAAGGAGGACACGGAGGATTAAACAAACATGATGGACTCTTCAGAAGAGGTCATTATCTTCACTCGATTTTCTGCGCGCGAAAGTCGCAGGACGACACAATTTTACTGAGAAATACAGAGAGAGTTTCGTGGAGCTGATAGTCTTAATTAACTTTGTATCAACTCATCTGGCAACGACTTGAATGTAACGGACGTTCATTAAATATAAAGAAGTTACGCACTTAAAGCTTTAAGCAGGATGAGGGTTACAGACATGTCATGAACCAGACAAATAGAATGCTGTGGGCTATACATTTTTTGGGGTTTTGAGCATAGACAGTATAAAACATGGACGTCTCCTTGACGTCACACATTCTGAAGAGCCAACATGAAGCTCAAAGGTGATGGCTCCTGGTGGCTCCGGCCGTGAACTTTGCAGTGCCTGGCGTCGGCTAATCAAAAAATGGGCAAAGAGGTGGAGTGCGGATGGAGCTGAGGCGACCGAATGAAGATACTCAGACTATACTTGCCTCCTGGCACACCCTTAATTATGCAGAACTTTAATCCTTAAACTTTTACAGTTGTCATGAAGAGGGAACTTAGCTAAAGAGACCAAAACTGTTTGTGGATTGACTCCCTTTTGGAGCTAGCCTCAAGTGGCCACTCAATGAACTGCAGTTTTTGGCACTTCCATATTGGCTTTATTGTCCAGCACCGGAGGTTGCGGCTTGGTTTTGAGTCTGGCCTTAAAGGGATACTTCATCGTCATCCGCTGCGTCACCCAACAGATTTCGGCAGACCTCCGCTGCACCGCGGGGAGCTCCTGGTGCCACAGAGGGAAGCCAAACATCGTTTATCTGCCCACACTAAGGTGACACATGGCTGGTTTAAAATAGTATCCCTTTAAAGTTCTGATATTATGCTTTTTGGCTTTTTCCCTTTCCTTTATTGTGTTATATATCTTTTTTTGGCATGTTATTGGTTTACAAAGTAAAACAGCCCAAAGTCCACCCCAAAGGGACTTACCATCTCCAACAGAAAACACTGTTCACAAACTGCTCCAAACAGCTCTACTGTAGTCCAGCCTTTACTTCAGAGACAAACGTGGTCACTTTGGAACACACGTTATAATGCTCACCTAACTGCTAGCGTGGCACACCCTCATACTCTGCTTCTGACTGGCTAGTAGTCCTTACCTAGCTACTGTCAGGGCACGCCCTCATACTCTGCTTCTGACTGGCTAGTAGTCCTTACCTAGCTACTGTCAGGGCACGCCCTCATACTCTGCTTCTGACTGGCTAGTAGTCCTTACCTAGGTACTGTCAGGGGCACGCCCTCATACTCTGCTCCTGACTGGCTAGTAGTCCTTACCTAGTTACTGTCAGGGCACGCCCTCATACTCTGCTCCTGACTGGCTAGTAGTCCTTACCTAGTTACTGTCAGGGCACGCCCTCATACTCTGCTTCTGACTGGCTAGTAGTCCTTACCTAGGTACTGTCAGGGCACGCCCTCATACTCTGCTCCTGACTGGCTAGTAGTCCTTACCTAGGTACTGTCAGGGCACGCCCTCATACTCTGCTTCTGACTGGCTAGTAGTCCTTACCTAGGTACTGTCAGGGCACGCCCTCATACTCTGCTTCTGACTGGCTAGTAGTCCTTACCTAGTTACTGTCAGGGCACGCCCTCATACTCTGCTTCTGACTGGCTAGTAGTCCTTACCTAGGTACTGAGCATGTGCGACTCCCAACAAAGATGGAACAGAAGTGTGATGCCTCACTCTGTAGCTAAAACAGAGAGCTCAACACACAGGGTGAAAAGAGGAGCTGCAGCAATGTGTATAACAAACAAAAGTATAGTGTTTTAAAAAAAAAATGTAATGATGTAAACCTATTCTGATATAACCTCTAAATACAATTCTGAACCTGAAAATGAGAATTATATGAGCACTTTAAAGATTTCTAAGGAAGGAGCTAATCTAATGTATGTGGAAAGACTTTTATAAGGTTAGGACTGTGGAATAGGCTCTCAAATTTTCATGCATTCTGAAAAGTCATCCAGACAACAAAGAGTATGGAGTGGTTTATATGGTGTAATGAGATCTGAGAGGCATCAAGGAGCTTGCCAGGGTGAGTATTTTGGCGTTTGCTCTGACACTGGCAGTGGAGCTAGATCATGGTTGGCGTGATGGGATCAAATGTTCTGGTTAAGGTTTGGATTCCAGCAGCAGTGTTGTGGCTTTTGACAGATGACTGGGAAAGGCTGGACAAGAGAAAATTACAAAAAAAAAATACAGCTTGGAAGAAATGAATGCATAAATTATAATTAAATTATCTGATCACTACAGAAAAAAAGATGGATTCTGGCAATGTTGCAGAGGTGGTCAAAAACATGACTAGTAGCTAAGGGTTCATACAAAATGTGGTCTAAACATGTCTAAAGGCAAAAGTTCAGTTCAGGCAGTGTCCCTTTGAAGGAATTCATGGTGTTGCACTCGTTTGTAGACACAAAAAGTAAACACACACCTGGCCAGTCACTGTGTAAGTAGGTGTGAATGTAGGATTGTCGCTTAAAAGTTGCAAGAATTGCGAGACGCTTTTACATACGGTATCAGTAAAATATAACCCCATTTTATAGCATTTTATTTTGCCATCTCAGAGGTTCTCCAAATAAAGGGGAGGGTATTTATTTTCAAGGCGACAGTAACTGCACCAGCACACTGTCAACAGAATATTCACGAAACGCTTACATGTGGAATGTCACACCACGAATACAATGTATCTTGCTTTCAACACAGCTTGTCAGATTGTCTAAAAACCATCTGAAACCCCCTCACCAAACACCATTCTGACAGCGACAATATTTGCAACTTTAACAGCAATTGGCAAGTCTGCAAAGATGGGAAAGTCTGCACAGTTTGAACACCTGTCAAGCTCTATTATTTTCATCCTTCACAGAACTACTTCAGGCATTTGCTGTGTACGTATACAACAGAATGCAACACCATGAATGCCTTCGTGGAGAGAAGTCTGACAGTGTGCGCCGATATTCCCATTTGACTGATCATTGTTCCTTGTTCTTCTCTATGACTTTTCTAGTGCAGCCATCCGGAACAGGTAGAAACACTTTTACCTTTAGACGTGTTTGAATGGCCCGTTGTACGAACAACTTCTTCTTTCAAGCATTGCCGGGCTTTGAAAAGAAATCAGTGATCCCTTAGTAGCACGTTTACTCTGAAACACATTTTAAATACACACCCTGTAAAATTACAGATAATCACCATAATGAGATGTCACATTTGCATTCATGTTTACCCCCAGGATAACTTGTATGTACATGTATGGCACATACAATTAGAAATTAAAAGCATGTAAGGTTTCTTTCCTGGTTCTTCTTTAATCATTGCTTTTGCTACAGTGCTCATACTATATATTATTATTTCAACCTACAGTTCATCTAAAATTCTTTCTTTCATTCCTCATCAAAACATTCATTCAACTATATATCTGATTTTTGCTCTGTTCATGTATGATGGACTGTTGTGAAATGTTTTAGTCTCCTTATTGTCATTTCTGTCTCCCAGCCCTCCCTCCTCTGCATCCTCTCCTTTTCCCATCATCCTCAGTGGCAGTAGAATCCCACCATGTTGTTGGGTGGTGGTGCTTACCGCCTGGCAGCAGTGAGCTCCCCCCTTGTCTTTAGTCAAGAAGTAAAGGAGGGCGTTGAGCCATGCGTTGAACGACGCCAAAGGCCTCGTGATCTTATAGCACATGGAGACCATGGTCATAGTGTGACAGGGGACTCCCTTGGTCACTTTCAGCAGGAGGAAGATGGTTCTAGTAACATGAAAAGGGAAGAAACACAGCACAAAGAGAAGGGTGATGGTGATGATGGTCTTGATAGATTTACGTCTGCGATTGGCATAAGGCGAATGGGCACCAAGGAAAATGGATATCCCTTCATCTCTTTCCAGTGTCCTCGACAGTCCATTGCTTCCTCTTCTTCCTCTTGCAACTATTGCGGGGCTATTTCTCTCTCTTCTCTCTAGTCCTCCGTGTCGTCCCTCTCCCCGACCTCTGCAGGATGAGGGCTGAGAATGCAGAGTCCTAAATATGGTCAGAACAACATGAGAGTAACACCAAGCAATTATGGAAAAAGGCACAAAAAAGCCCAGCAAATGGAGTATGATGCCATAGGGTATGTAATCAGGAAACTCCTTATCTATGGCATCGTCCCAACAGTTCTGGTACTCCGTAATGACCCCTCCCATGTTACCATAGCTGGCATTACCATTTATCGATGATATCTCATGGATTGGGTTGTCAATGCTGCTTGTATTGCCGCCAAGCCCTCCCAATCTTGTTACATGACCAGTCTGAGCAAACCGGAAGATAGGGCAGGTCAAAGCAAACACTACAATCCAAACCAGGACACAAGTGCACTTGACAGCCTTCTTGGTCTCTAGTGTGATGACTTTCATTGGGTGGCAGATACCGAGGTACCTGTGGACAGAGATGCAGGTGAGAAAGAAGATGGAGCAGTAGAGGTTAAAGTAGAAGAGAAAACGGACCAGGCGGCACATGAAGTCCCCAAAGACCCAGCGGTCATGCATAATGTAACTAGCCACAAGGAATGGCAGTGACAGGCCATACATAAAGTCTGTAGAGGCCAGGTTCACCATGTAGATCAGTGAAGCATTCCAGCGTTTGGTCTGGCGGAAGGAACGGTAGAGGATGATAGCGTTCAGGGAGATGCTGAAGAGGAACGTGAAAGAGTAACAGATGGGGAGGAAGATGTACTTGTAGGACTCGTCTATGCTGCAAGATGGAGGTGGAGTGGTGGTGGAGGGAGAGCTAAGTAAGTCATGGAGTACTGAGCCACTGATGTTGGGAGGAACTCCACCTGTGGATGACATTGTGATGGATAAAGGGATTTTCATGTGATGGAGAAGTTCAACAAGGCTGTGGCTTGTACGTTTGGGGTTCTGTCAAGCTTCTTTTTCATCCTTATACTCTATTGTTTAATGTTAGTTTTGCATGATCCTGTACAGTAGATTGTTCAGATGATTTCACATGGTCAGATCCATGAGTGGGTGTTCACCTAGAGATAAAGAGAGAAAATAGTCATTTATCTGTACTTATTTAGGATCTCACTTCAACTGATAGACTATGTCTCAGCTCAACAGTACAATCAGTAGTATTTTACTGTTTCTTTGCATAAAATAACCATATCAGTGGTTGCTTTTCATTGGTTTTGATGATTCAGCTTACAGCTGGTTCAAATTGTCGAGTTATGTTTTTACCGCTGTGAAACCATCTTTAGATAAAGTCTATAAATTATTGATTTATGCTGATGATACCATCTTGTATGCCATCGGGTCTAACACAAACCAACCAGGCCTTCTCCAGGTTACAGTCTGCTTTTGACGACCCCCAGACCTCTTTTATTAATTTAAACCTTGCTCTAACCTACATAGGTTTTAGAGTGGATTTTAATGATCACCTATTAGCTTTAAAGGTTCCTCATACCAACTCTGAACCGGGAAAGGCTGGTTTCTGATGTTACGCAAATGTTGTGTGATGTTTCAAATGAACGGCAAAACAAATGGACTTAAAGACACTCATTCCTTTGTATTTTGTCTCTCTTGTAAAAGAGATCTCGATCTCAATGAGACTTCCTGAGTAAATAAAGCCTAACTAACAATTTTGAAGTATTACTGCTCAATGTCAGATAGTCCTCTACTGTTAAAAAGAGATTCCTTAAAAGATGTACTTTGGTTCATGACCATCAGCTTTGGCTGTACTTTGCGTGCGGTGCTATGTAGCTAAACATTGTTACGAATGCTAACATGCTAAACTATATAGCGGACATGCTACATATTACCTCATAAACATCAGCATGTCAACACTGTAAGTATACTAGAATGCTGATGTTAGCATTTAGCTCAGAGTATAACCTCTGTCCTCTGGCTCACATTAAAGGGCAGGAATGGAAATAAGTAATACCTCCCACTTCCCCCCTCACCTTTGAGTGTTTACTAGAGCTTTTGCACAATCTGTTTGACCTCCTGTTGTATGCTGCTGATTCTTAGTGCTTGTTTGCCTTCCTGTGTACAAGGGTATGCTGCTGATTCAGTCTCTTCTCACCCCATTAACTCAGCAATAAGTAACCACACTTCCCCTAGGTGTCTCCATGCACCCTTCTGTACATTGGTCTTGCTCCCACTCCATTGGTACTATGACTCATCGGTGCTGTCTTCACAATCCTAATTTTTTTTTATGTCCCATATGGATAGGTTACAGCATTATCAAAGTCAACACAAGTAGACAGGATTCAGTCAGGCGATGCTTTAGCTCTCAGTTGAAAGCCTCACTATCAGCTGTAATCCTGCATATTAGGCCAGTGCAACTGTGTGTTTGTGTAATGTTAAGTGAGCCATCCGCAGGTTACACCACCACCTCACTTCAGAGTTCAACTAAATAAGGGTAATAGGTCAACCAGTAACATGACATATTAACAGTACGACACAAATAGGATGTAAAAGGTCTACGGTCTATAACCTAAATGTGATCTTACAACCTTTTGTTTGTTTTAAGTTGAATGATTCTGACTTAAAAAACAAGAAAACAGCATGACGTTTTAGACCTGCTTTTTGGCGTGTAACTGTTAATCCTAAATGAAATAACCTCCTTTTAATTTAGTAAACCCTTCAGACAACCATTTGCATCAGGAAGTGTTCCCTTTTAAATACAAATGCGGGCTATTTTTGAAGGAATGATACAAACTTTTAGTTTTTTTGGACGTCTAGCAGACTCTTTAAAAAGTTGCTCAAGTTGCGTAACTCGTTGCAGTGAACATCAAGTCTGCTTCAGTTTCTATCAGTGTAACATTATCATATGCAGTTACTTATGTAAAAATACTAATACCACATTGTAAAAAATACTCTATTAAGTAAAATAAGTTAAAGTCCTGCATTGAAAATGTTACTTAAGTAAAAGTATGTAAGTATCATCAGACAGTTCTGTCAATCAACTAAGTGTTTAATGGTCTAATCATATCAGCTGTACTTGTAGGCCTATATATTGTTGGGTAGTTTAATAAAGATTATTATTTAATAATTAAAGATAAAACATCGTATTTTATAAACTACATGTGTTTTGTGTGCAAAAACGTAATCTGTAAAGTAACTAAAGCTGTCAGATGAATGTAGTGGAGTAAAAAGAAGAATATTTCTCTCTGAAATGTAGCGGAGTAGAAGCTGAAAGTGGCACTAAAAGTAAAGACTCAAGTGAACTACAAGTACTTTAAATGTGTACTTAAGTACAGTACACGAATACATGTACTTACTTACATTACACCACTGATCGTATGATAATGAAGTCAAAATGGAGATTGAAAAGTTGCACTGCATTACCTCTTAATGACAATGTTACTTTGACAAACTTGAACGTGCACTTGATGTTTACTGTGAGGGATTACGTACCTCAAGCAACGTTTTTAGAATCTGCTAATAGATTTTTATACTGTAGAAAAATGAATGGAAGCCAATAGATGTTATGCATGTTTTAGCCCATTAACTAATAACAAATTAACAAACTATTAACAAATAATGCATCCATTACATTACAGCTAACCATTTAGCCAACAATGGTGCACTGTTTTAGACATGTAAATAAATTTTTTTCTTCCATTCCAGGCCTCCATTGGCTACCATTCATTTGTATAGATTGGGAAAATGTGTTTGGAGAGTGCAGTGATAAGACTAGGCTCTGTTGTGAGAGCACAGTTTTTCCTTACAGCATGAATATGTGTGAATTTTACAAATAGCGAACTTATATAGACTGATAGCAGCCAGGTACAACGGATATCCATTGCTGGGATAAAGCCTGACATCTGGCACTGGCTATCGGAGTTTAGTGATAGGACGGTTGTGATTGGTTAAAAAAAAATATACAAAGAAGCCAAAGTGTTTCCCTCCCTATCCCAGAATAGATAAGTAGGCAGACCATACTGCAGCACTGACACAGTGCTGTGGAGATAGGACAGGCTATCAGAGACTAGGCTGAAAGAGACTACTTTATGTTTCTGTCTGACTTGAATAAAAGTCTTTTGAATAAAAATATGCATCACTATGCGTAACAATTTTTCCTTTCGCCTTGCTGCTCTGCTGTCACAGTGACATTTTCCCAGTGCGAGGCCTTTGTGATGCACATACATTAGATTAGAAACCTGGTAAGCTTGCAGGAGATATCTATGGAACTGGGTTTTCAATACATGAGATGTTGTAGATATGATAGAAACCTTATTGTTAAAATGAAGTCTTAAATTCAGGTTTGAGACATTTCTGTGATTTCTAGGGTTGGATATTTGTAAAAATGAACTGAAACCTTTTTAAGGACATACAGACACCTTTTTTTTAGTTTTAATTAACAAAATGACAAAATCAATGTCACAATTACTGTTTAGCTAAAGTTCCTAGCACATTACTCTTCTCTGGACTGCATGGAGGCCAAAGCAAAAGAGCTTGTTTTTTTCCAGGAGCAGCTAATAGTTTCTGAGAAAACCCACTCCAGACTAATGTATCATCTGCCTCTGAATTCATATTCAATCTCATTAAGAAATGTTCCAGGGCAGGTTTTTAAATGTAATTACAGTTAGTTACTAATCTTGAACTGATGTTTAAAAAAAACAGTTTTGCTGCTTTACTCTGGAGCAAAAATATCCTCTGTAAAGTCTTGAGAGATGCATTAGGAGTTTTAGTGTTTGTGTATCAAACTCATAAATACCTGCATTACTGCAATCTGCTGTTAGACAAAGAGCTTACCTGTGCCAGCGATGACTTTTACTCCATATGGCTCCTGTTCTGTCGCCCATCGGAATAATCACAAGAAACTACAAAAACATCCGAAAGGCTTTCACTTGCAGACGGTATGCCGGCAGCTTCAAAATACACCTTATTTCCTGAATACTTAAGAAGCTCAGGAAACATCAGCAGGAATCAGCATCACAGCAGTTTGGGTGATCAGTGAACTTGACAGTTGGACCACCTCAGCTTTTACCTTTTTCTGCTGCTTCTCTGAACAGTCCGAGCAGTTTCTATGGCAATGCAGTCCCTCCCTCTGTCCCTGACTGTGTGTCATCCAATTCTTCTTCCCCACTTCACCTTTGTGTGTGTGTGTGTGTGTGTGTGTGTGTGTGTGTGTGCATGTGTGTCCTCGCTTCTCACCTGTTGAGCTGAGCTGGATGTTTTGCGGCTGATCTCCCTGAGAACACACAGACAGATGAATGGATCCCATCAATACATATGCATTTATGTACTTCTGAGGTACTTCATTCAGCCCCTGTACACTTAACAGTGATCCTATATATAGCCTGGTTTGGTTTTGGTGCCCAATAGCGAACCCAAATCCCCAACTTTCTTCCCAATTAAACGTAATCTACACCGTAGCCACTAATGTTTTTAATGCGCGATAAACACGCGTGTTCTGTGATTTGGCCCTCGGTCCACTCCGTAGTTTGGGAAATCAGGAAGCGATGCACTGTTGCCAACTTTGTGACTTTCTGGCTAGATTTGACAACTTTTCAGACCCTCTTAGCAACTTTATTTATAAAATAGACTGAAAGGGGGCCTGGGTAGCTCAGTCCTCGACGCATCGACCAAGATTTCCTTGGATTGTGGCGACACCTGGATTGTGGCTGCGGCTGCTGCCATGGTCCTGCTCGACGGCCACTGCTACTACTACTACTAATACTACTATTATTATTATTGTAGAGGCTAAGCCCAAGCTTTAAGCCCCCGAGGTGCTGTTCCACGGGTTGTCTCTATAGCCCCTGACACACTAACACGACGGCTGACAGTTGGCAAAAAAAGGCTGGACTGATCAGTCGGCTCCCCGAGGTCCAAAAAGTGCCTCGGAACACACCGAAGCGACGCCGTCTTGAGCGTACGTTGTGCGAAACATAATGGAAAAAATGAAAACCGGAAATGACAACGCGTCACGTGGGTCATGACACAATAATAAAATGATTAATTCATTCATATCTACTGCTATAATTATTATGAGTCATATTTCTCTGCCCACCAAGAGCCAGCTTCTGTCCGAGGTTTCTGCCTGTTAAAAGTTTTTTCTCGCTGTTGTGAGGAGTTGCTCTTGGGGGGAATTGTTGGGTCTGTAAATTAGTGTGGTCTAGACCTACTCTAATAATAAAATGTCTGGAGATAACTTCTGTTAAGATTTGACACTATGAATAAAATCTAATTGAATACAAAGAGTTACAGGCAGGTAACCCTGCTCAGTGTAAAGACACTGCTCACACGTTCTTCTCTGAAACTGACTGGACTAATACTTTATTCATTTAAAGGCACATCAATGTTATCAAATGGAAACAAAATGGTCGAACCACCACCAAAATTCAAAACACAGTACTGGAGCGTGCAATCAATCAAGTTAATTGATAGTTTTTTTCAATACACAGATTAATACAAGCCGACAGCCAATACAATAGTCTGTAAATAAAACAAGGAGTTTAACAGGATCTCGTTTTATATAGAGAATATCTTATCTTATTCAAATGAACATGATGTTCAACATCTTGTTGAAGGTCTAAAGAAAAATGTTACTTAAAATACCAGCCACTCTGGCACAATGATGGTATGATAGTACCTTGTATAAAAGCTGATGCTCAAATAATTGCTGGTTTCTAATAAATGCCGGGTAAAAACTCTTAGTGGGGTAAAATTAACCAGCCCTGTCTCCTAAAAAGTACCTTCCTATACAACTAAACTGCATTCTCGTTTATGTTTTGAGGGAAATGTATTTCCTCCCAGAGAGAAGTGTTTGACGTATCACAAATATGTTTCAAATCAAAGTCCATTTAGAGAGGTTGGCGTGGATGGATAGATGGGTCAAACAAACCCAGGAGACTGCTGGCCGCGTCCCGTGTGAAACCAAACGTCAATGTTGCTGGCACAAGGACGCATTGAAACCAAGCGGAAAACCTCCGGTGCAGAAAAATTACACCAATGTGGAAGTGCCAAAAAACTGCAGTTCACAGAGTGGCCACTTGATGCTGGCTCCAAAAAGGGAGTCATAGTGCGTTCCTTTTACCTCGGAAGTCGGATCTGGCAATGACATCACACCCGGGTTGACCGCGTTCCATTAAACAAGTCAACCTCAACGTCATCGTTCTCAGCCACTCCATCTGTTCGCTGATTGGACCGGTAAAGATTTGGCCGGAGAAAACGTACGTAGTAGAAGTAGAAGTACGTAGGAGGGCGGAGCCTGGCTAAGATTGGATCCCCTAGACATGGCAATGTACTTAGGTTTAGGCATGAGGAGGGGGAGATTGGTTAAGATAACAATACCAGGGTAAGCCAATCACAGGCAGACGGACCACAAGGCATGTCTTTTGACGTTGACGCGTCTAGAGGATCCGATTTAGCATCTAATAGGAATCTCTTCAGAGACCTACGGGGGATGTAACAGAGACACATTTTATACAGTTTACGGTTGAAACAATCGCAATGCGGGGGAAGATAACAGGTACACTTTCTTTTTGTAGAGAAGGAAATATATCAAAAACGTGTGCCAAGACTTACACAAAATTAACTGATTTGAATATAAAGATTAAAATATCTTCCCTTAGATATAAAAGTTTGGTGGAAAAAAAGAAAAAATGTGTTTAATTTGATGCACGTAAGATCCCATTTAGTTCTTTACAACTCCACCTAAAAAGCCTACACAAAGATACACATGAATAAAAAAAATTAAAAAAAGACATTTTCTGAAATCATCAGAGAACATAACGACACAAAGTAGAAAACAGATTTTAGCAGCAGTGGTGGAACCACACTGGAACCACACTGTAAAAATACTCTGTTACAAGTCAAAGTCCTGCGTTGAAATTGCTGAAAAGTATGTATCACCAGGAAAATTTACTTATTGATTAAAATGTAGTATTAAAAGTACTCAATGCAGAAAAATCCTCCCATTTTAGAAACTGGAAACCATCCAAACAGTTGTGTGTTTAATGGTCTTGCCTTAAAACCCTCAAATGAGATAAGTATCAGTGTTTGTCTCTCAGTCCACTGATTTGATTGGTCTGGTCACTTTTTATCCGGCTTTAGCATTAACTGGAAGCAGGGGGAAAACTGCTCGTCTATTTCTGTCTGAAGTACAAACACGCATCGCTGAGTGGAGATATTTACACACCAAGTCTGAATTAACATGTGACAGGTTTGTGTGAAAGCAAGCAGGTGGTTAAATCCTTTCAGTTTCTTTTCTTTCTCGCAAACGTTAGTATTTCTTCAAACCAATCACAATTGTCTTGGGTGGCCCTGGATGCAGCGACGGAGCCCTTGCAAAAATAGTTAGCAGAGATAGCAGAAAGGAGAGGAGAATTCCCTCTCAAATAGGCGGCCAATGGTAGGCTTTTACCAACAGTCTGCATCCGGTGGGTCAGACTGTCTGGTCGTGAATGATCTAATGGTACTTTTCCATATACGCGTTTGTTTACACGGCAGGGATTGCCCCGCTTCACAGCATTGCACGCTAGTGAGCTCGCCTCTAGCAGTTACAGGTTTCTCTTCACTTGACCACTAAACGGGCATAGAAAACAGGCTCCACCCCCCTACAACTGGCATGGCTGCACCTGATTGGACGAATGCTTCAACGGTGGGCTGTCTGCTCCCGGATTTCAAAACAGACCATAATGGCGGCTCGTTTGGAATACCATCTCTTTTTTTTTCCCCTGAAAACACCCAAAATGTGTTACTGAAATGTTTTCATGCTAGAAATAGGCCATGCAGTTGCTGAATCGGTCTTCATTTCAGAACGACAGGGGCCAGTTTAAAAGATTTTTTCCGGGAGTTTTTGAGAGACGGCGAGCCGAACTGCCCGCTCCTCATTTGCATAAAGTTGGCTGGATTTAACTTTATGCAAATGAGGAGCCTGCGACTCGATGCCCCGCTTCTCCAAAGTCCCCGTGACGCTACCAGACTGGATCGGCTGCTCCAACTGAAATGAATGGGAAGCGGGGAAATTACGCTGACAATGGACACGTACTGTAAGTCTTCAGCACAAGCTGAGGTCACTGCAACAACAAATAACCAGATGGTTAAAGAGCCCCTTTTATACTTGTTTTCAGCGTCATATTTATACTCCTGGGGTCTACTAGAATAGGTTTACTTTGATGTTAAACATACATATGGTTTATCATACTGCCCATTGCTGCAGCTCCTCTGTCTGAGCTCCTGGCCCGCCTTCCTGAAAAGCCCAGTCTGCTCTGATTGGTCAGCTGGCCCACTCTGTTCTGACTGGTTAACCAAATTCAAAACAAGCCACAAGGCGCGCTGTGCTTGCTCAGGCAGCACCAATGGGCAGCACATATGAAAAACTGGACTGGCTTTCTCAATCTGTGACATCACTAATTGAGGAATTTTAAACAGGAATGTGGGCGAGGCGTTTCAGGCAGTTGAGAAAAAGGGCTGTCTGTGGGAGAGAAAGCTCCATTTGGAGTGAAATGGGTTTATACATCAATTATATACTGTACACAAAAAACTCTAACACACTAAAAGACGTGAAAATTCCAAAACAAAATGCATAATAGGGGCTCTTTAAATGTGAGTGACGGTAACAGGAAAAAGCTCTGTAAACAAACAAAAACATGATGATCCAAATTCAAACTCACCATCCTCTCATCCAGTTTGGCTGAGAGATTCCATTACTGACCAGATACACAAAAACAAAATGAAATGTACAAGTGTACAATTCAGACATTTTTCATGTGCAAAATTTATTCAAAACATTTTTTTTTTTAACCCTTTTTTTTTTGCATTGGAGTTTTGGACCCAGTGTGTAACGGCTTTTAGGATGGTGTGTTAAGGAGGGAACTAAACACTGTAAGGACAAGTCTTCCAGTCTTGCTGCTAAGCTGAGTTTAACATGACCCAGACCTTTAACTGCTGTGGACACGCTGGAGATCAAACTGGTACTCATCCAAGAGAAACAAGCACATTTCCCCCAAAAAAATGGCAGCGTGCAAGGTTTCCACCAGAAAAGTTGTTAAGCCCGATGGCAAGTGTCTTTGGCCGGGGGCCAGTCACAGACTGATGTAAGCATTAATGTAGAGCCCAATAGTTTCTGTGATAACAGAATCATGGACAGAATCGCGGAATTGAGAATTACAAAAAGCTATAAGACAGATAGCACAGGGCCCTGCATTAGGTCAGTGCTGAAAGCTATAGTGCGTAGTTTTTGTCTCCCCCACGAACAATTCTAAGTAATGACAAAACTGTCGGTGCGTCCACATGACGCAAGCCTTCCGTGTAGCGCACGTGCACACGCACCCCCCCCCCCTCCACACAGTTGCTAGTAGCCAAGGAGGACACGGAGGATTAAAAAAACATGATGCGACTCTTCAGAAGAGGTCATTATTCAGTTTCTGCGCGTGAAAGTGGCCGGACGACACAATCTTGTGAACATAGCCATAATGAGAAATCCAGAGTTGTTTGGAGCTGAAAGTCTTAATTAGCTTTGTAGCAACTCATTTGGCAACGGCTTGAATGTAACGGACGTTCATTAATATCAAGCTTACTGGAGATTTTCCAACCGAGCTGCCCCACTGTAACTAGTTTAAAAAATGTCTTTAAAATACATTACAAAGTAATTCCCAGTGGTTTAGGCCTGGGAGGGGCACTTTGGCCAGGTGGGCCACCAGACCTGCAATACAATGGGGGAAACCCTGGCGTGTTCCTATAAGGCCAACATCTACTGCCTGGATGTTGTGTCCAACTCAGTTTCAGTTGTTGCCTGTACTGTACGGAGTTTTACACCACTGCTGGTGGACACTATCCTTTAGTGAGACAACATTTCCCTTATAAATACACAACACAGACAATAACATTGAAAAAATACTGCAAATGAATGTCATGGTCCTTTTCAGGGAGGGACAGTCTTCACAGTGATTGGCTGGTCAGCCCCGACAGCAGGAGGGACTGACTGAGATGTTTGCGGAGGCCACTGTGACACCGTCTGACTCACGACAACGTTCACAGACTTGACACTCGTTCAAGTGTTTTGTGGGACAGAGCCACAGACTCGACGGCTGAACTTCAGGCTCACAGCGATGTCAGGTCCTGAACCTCCAGCAGCATGGCGTCCTGCTCTGTCCTCAGCTGGTCTCGCACCTGCAGGCGGCCCACCAGGTCTGAGCTCAGGTCTGACGGGGACAGATGGAGAAAAAAAAGAAACCATCAAGGAGGTTCAAAATGCGTTTTTTAAATTAATAGCGGCACTTTAGAGGGGTGGTGCATCCGAGAACTAAGAAAGTCAAAGTCACTTTCTTTTTGCAGTTAAGAATGTTGCAGCTGGATGGAGTGTACACGTGTGTGTGTGTGTGTGTGTGTGTGTGTACATACCTTGGATGGTCTGGCTGAGAGACGTGCAGAGAGCATTCAGGTCCTTAATGCTGAAGTTTTGTAAATCACTGCGCTCCACGTGTCGTCTCTGGACTACAGGATCACTACGAGCTGCAGCCTGAGAGAAGAGAGGACAAAAGGAGAAGAGAGAGCATGCAAGGAGAGGAGAGAGAAGGAAGAGGAGAGAGGATGAAAGGACGGGAGAGAGGAGGAGGAGGATAGGATGCACGGAGAGGAGCAGAGAGGAGAAAAGGAGAGGAGAAAGGATGGAAAGAGGTGACAGAGTGAGAGCATAAAAGGAGAGGAGGAGGATAGAAGACAAAAAGAGGAGATGATAAAGGAGAGGAGGAGGGTGGAGGACGAGAAAAGATGAGAGAGGAGACGAGGATGAAAGGAGAGGACGAAAGAATGCAAAGAGGAGAGAGGAGGAAGATAAAGGACAAAAAAAAGAGGAGAGAGAAGGTAAGAGAAGAGAGCAGGAAAGGATGAAAGGAGAGGAGAGATGAGGAGGAAAGGAGAGGATAGAGAAGGAGGAAAGGATGAAAGGAGAGAAGAGAGATGAGGAAAGGATGAAAGGAGAGGAGAGAGAAGGAGGAAAGGATGAAAGGAGAGAAGAGAGAGAAGGAAAGGATGAAAGGAGAGAAGAGAGAGGAGGAAAGGATGAAAGGAGAGAAGAGAGAGGAGGAAAGGATGAAAGGAGAGAAGAGAGAGGAGGAAAGGATGAAAGGAGAGAAGAGAGAGGAGGAAAGGATGAAAGGAGAGAAGAGAGAGGAGGAAAGGATGAAAGGAGAGGATAGAGGAGCTGTGATGAACTGTTTTTGGGAGTGAAAGAGATGAGCAGGATGAGGAGCGTATCTCTCACCAGTGTTTTATGGTCTGTTCTCAGCCGGTCTCGGAGGTTCCTCAGAGTGTTCCGGAAGCCTCTGGATTTGGGTTTCTCCGGCTTGGCAGCAGGCGGAGGGTTCTTATGGACCTGAACGCTCCCTCTCTTTATCAGCAGGGATGGACAACGGGGCGGGAGGAACAGAGACAGGATATAGGTACATGAGATAAAGAGAGTGGCGGTGATTAGCTTCAGAGCAGGTAGCGACTCTAGAGGCATAGTAGAAGAGAAACAAAGAGTCTCCCCTGTTCTTTCTGACCACGGTGGGAAATCTGGAGCAGGAACAGTTAACCCTCTCCTAGATTTCATGTTTATGGTGAAGGAGAACCAGGAAATGAGTCGGGGGGAAATGCAACCCTGGTCCGGCCCGCTAGTGGTCACACAGTGAAGTGTTTGGACACCCTCATAAATAGTTGTGCGACGTGTAAATCAATGTTTTTATTTATTCGGCGTCATTTTTTTGTTTTCGAGAGACGCACGTCAGGCTACGGCGTAGGGTCCGCATTTCCACGTACCTACATAGGCACCCACGGCGAGGATTTAACGCAGAAGCATAAACTGGCCTTTACCCGTGTGCTGCTGCTTTCCTTCTGGCTGATCTCTCCCTGCTTCTCCTCCTCCTCTTCACTTTCACTGTCGTTGATGAAGCAGAGCTGAAGATTCATCTGGGTCTGCAGGCTGGAGGACACACAACAAACAGACAGACAGACCGTCTTTATTCACCGGTCATCTTCCGATCATTAAAACATAATTTCAGAAGGTACAATGATCATATGTAGGCCGCGTGAAAAGGGGAACCCCAAATAAGCTACTAAAAGCTTTTCGGAGGCGGCCCAATCACAATAGACTTAAAGGGGACATATGCTGAAAGCCGGCCTTCTATGATTGGTCATCTGCTCCAGGTAGGCAGGACTGGAGTGTTTGTTTTATAAGCCACTGCGGTGTTAACATTGTCCCATGTAGCTACATGCTAACAGCAGTAAAAGATGTCATCTTGGCTGCCAGTGTCGTTAAATTCTCCCCAATTCCGGGTCACAGTACTCCTGAAACATTTTCTGTTTTAGTAGTATTTGGTTTGAAAGCCTTTATTTATATTCTATTAAGCGTCCACTGGTAACTATAGTAACTACATGCTAACATCAGTAAACAATGTCATCTGGGCTGCCAATGTCATTAAATTCCGATTGAGTAGTGTTTGGTTCAATAGCCTTCAAGCTGCGACTTTTGACAGTAGAAAGTGCTGCCCCGTTCCACTACAATCTAACGTTAGCATACTGCTAACTTTTAAGTAGCTACATGCTAACGCGACATAGCTGTAGTCTCGGCCAATGCTGGTCATTTCTCCCTAAATTCCGATTACTTTACTGTTGGGACATGTTCGGTTGTGTAATATTTGGTTTAGAAGCCTTTATTGGTGATCTTTCACGGTACAAAGTCCGGTATACGTGCAGTTTAGTGTCCCAAATTCCCCATACAATGTCCTCAATTAATTATGAACCTGCTAAACCACCTGTGCTACCCTAACTCTAACCTGTCTCAAATAAGACCCGCATCATTTGGGACACTCAGATTTTGGAAAATAATTTGGGACACTAAACTGCACGTAAGACACAAAGTCCTGCTATATACTCCGTTGCAGTAGCTCCAGCCGATACTAGTGAAACACGGAGCGGCGGCAGAAAGCACGCTGGCCAATCAGAGCAGACTGGGCTTTGTCGGGAGGGGGGCTTAAAGAGAGGTGCTCCTACAGAGCGTCTCATACAGGTGCAGCAGCCATGGGCAGTATGAGAACATAAAAAAAAAAAAAAAACGTAAACATGTTCTTGTACAAACACAAAATGCAAATATAATGCTGAAAATGCTATATAATAGTTGCCCTTTAACACAAGACAAAGACCACGAAATACAGATCTCCTTCAGACTTTTCTTGAAGATGGAAACAGATTGTGACAATTTCAAGTTTTCATCAAGCTCGTTCCAGATCTGCGCTCCCCTACAAACTACACTCAGGCTCGTGCACTTCAGCCTACGGTTTTTCTGCCAGTGACAGTTTGTCCCGTGTATCATAAGTGTGCTGGGGTCGACAGATTGACAGAAAAAGACTTCATCCGTGGTGGATTTATACCATTACATTTAGGGACATGTGTGAGTGAATGGTGCGTGTGTGTGTGTGTGTGTGTGTGTGTGTGTGTGTGTGTGTGTGTGTGTGAAGCTTTAAAGCTTCAAAAAGGTAGCAACTACAGTGACATCTGGTGGCTTGGAAAACGTATAGCAGCCTTTCAGGACTGGAGCTGAAGCAACAACACCTCTGTTTAAGTCTCATCATTTGTCAAATATCCAAATGTCAGTTTTAGGCTAACTAATTTATATATCTATATGTTAAGCTAACACACATAACGTCGTCGGACGTAACGTTGGCTTAGTGTCAGGATCCCACAGTCTTCCCATTCTCTCTGCTGATTCCTCACATTTGTATCCACTTTTGTCTTCATAAAAAGCTCTGTTTTTGGGGGTCGGCAGCATTTTAAAAACTTAAGTCACGGGTTACTTACCCTATTGGTAGTGAATATCACCACACAGCAGCTTTTAAACATTTTTCTGTTGTTTGCCAGCAGACTAAATCAACGAGGAGGCACCTTCACGCAATACAAGTCAACGGAGAGCAGAGAGCACTTTTCCCCTCCGGTGGGGGCGGGACTTAAATGTGCTCTGTCTCTATGGAGGGAGTCTAGGCTGATAAGGGAATGTGTTCCTGTCGTCTCCTTTTGAAGGCCGGCAGAAACAGGGTAAAGGGGCCTCACACGCATCTTGGCCTATTTCCCAGAGAGAGAGAGAGAGAGACGGAGACTGAACTAGTAGACCAACGAGATTTGGTGGAGCATCTGTGTTTGTGGTGCCTATGTTACGGCACCATCAATATCTCTGCATAACCGAACTTGACAGCCTCAGCGGGAGATACATGCCTCTTGGAAAGAGAGAGAGAAAGACTAGAATTTGGGGTGGCACTGCACAATAACACACTGTGGTTTAACTGTACTGTGTCATCCTAATTCTCCTCGCTGCAGATTTCATGAAATGCTTCTGTGCAAGTCATCAAAGTCTCCCATCCCGAAACCTTCATGTATCCACAGTCAAGCTGCTCCTGAGTTTTCCATAAAAGAGGGGGTTGAGGGTTTAGTAGTCTGGCATTAAGGGTCTGGCTAGTCCACACAACATTCTGGGATGGGAGACAAACGTGCTCTGGTTTATTGGCATTTCTTCAAACCAATCACAATCGCTAACTTCCGGACGGAGCCACGGTGCCGCTGCAAAATAGCCTCTGGAAGGAACTTGTTTTGGTGGAACATGTGCTCGTATAAAAGGCTGTTTTAGTCGTGCGACAGAACACTCAGATTGGACAGATAGTCTAGCTAGCTGTCTGGATTTACCCTGCAGAGATCTGAGGAGCAGTTAACCATAGTCCTCACAAATCCACCGGAGGTTAGAACGCCAACACAGAGAAAGAGGAAGGTGACGGACATCTGGCCGAAGAAGAGGGACATCAGGCAGAATTTCCGGCGGCGCCTGAACAATCCCGAAAATGAAACATTGTTGATATAGACTAGGGGTTTAACTGTGTAAGCTATCTTCAGTAGGACTAATTTGCTATGTATTTGGGAAAATTAAGACACACTCAAATAAACCAGTGTTTACCCTGCCCAGGTAGTTTAAGACCAATAAATAGATAATATCCAAATTACATTCCCGCCCCCCCCAATCAACAATGTATTTTTTTTTTTTTTTTTTTTTTTTTTTTTTTAACAGTGCACCCAGAGCAGCGGCATCTAGCATCTCCCCCTCGTGAAGTCGTGTGTGCATGACACATTGTCAACATTCACTTCAGGCTTGCAGCGTGCTGCTTGTGGTGTTGTGGCTTTCCGGATTATCTGTACTGATAAACCGTAGAAACGCTGCAGCCACACCGCTGTGAAAGCGCCCCGAACGTCATTTATCAGAGTCTGGCTGTCCACCTTCTCCGCTCGACTTTATCTTTATAATGAAGTTAATTGGAGCTAACAGCTAAACAGAGCTAATTGTTACTAACCGAGCCTTCAGTTTGCCTCCGTGCCCGTATCTATGGACTCTATTTATGGACTTGAGCCTGAATAAAACCAGACATTTTACTGGTTGGCTGTAAAAGTTTTAAACTACAATTCAGAGTTGTTTGGATGACAAATCTATTCAGATGAGGTCTTAATGAATGTAACGCAGACATGTAACGTACAAAAAATGGCATGTTTAGGATCCCCAAAACACAGATTAAAACCCTTTAAAGAACGAACAATGACCTATAACAAACAAAATGAACAAGAATTAACTTTAGACCTTATTTTATTTATATTATTTTAGACCCATTAGACTTTAACTTTAGTCTTTTATGATTCAAAAGGAGTTAGGAGGAGACGGTGTTAACATATGGATCATAGTATAGTTTTAAGGTTAACTTTTTAATATAGGCCTATATTATATTTGAGCTCTAGGTAATCAGGTATTTTATCTGCTGAACCGTAACATTTATTTAACAAAAACCAACCAGATTTGATTGACAAAGCACATAAAAGGCTACACTTCATCTGTATCGTCTTCTAGTGTTGGAAATAGTTCAAATTAGTTTGTTTTTTTTTTAAACAAAAAGTTCATAAACGTTCGTTTGACCAGTAAACTGCAGCTTGTAGGGGCTGAAAGCAACCTAAAACAGCGATCCTATCAACAACAATGTTAGTCCTGTGGTTGTGGACTTTGATTTCTCGGGAGTCTTCCTCTATTACACAAACAAAACCTCTACAGTCAGATTTGGGCTTGTTGGGCCAAGAGATGATGCACACCAAATCCAGAGGACATCCCACACATGACACCATGCTCCTGAGTAATAGGTCATGAATGTTATGAGGTAGGTGTGTGTGTGTGTGTGTGAGTGTCTGTGGCGTGTTTGTGGTGTGTGTCTCTGTCTGTGTGTGTCTGTCTGTATGTATGTGTCTGTCGGTCTCTCTTTCTGTGTGTGTTTGTGTGTGAGTGTCTGTGGCGTGTGTGTGTTTGTGGTGTGTGTCTCTGTCTGTGTGTGTCTGTCTCTCTTTCATTGTGTGTGTGTGTGTGTGTGTGTGCGTGCGTCTGTATGTATGTGTGTGTCTGTCTGTCTGTCTCTCTCTTTGTGTGTGTGTCTATGGCGTGTGTCTCTGTCTGTGTCTCTACCTGTGTCTGTGTGTGTGTGTGTGTGTGTGTATGTGTGTGTGTGTGTGTGTATGTGTGTGTGTGTGTGTCTCTGTCTGTCTGTCTCTCTTTCGCTGTGTGTATGTGTGCGTGTGTTTGTGTGTCTGTATGTGTGTGTCTGTCGGTCTCTCTTTCTGTGTATGTGTGTGTGTGTGTGTGTGTGGTGTGTGCGTGTGTCTGTATGTGTGTGTGTCTGTCTGTCTGTCTCTCTCTTTGTGTGTCTGTCTGTGGCGTGTGTGCGCGTCGGTGTGTGTGTACCGGGAGGTGAGTGCCAGAACGTGGCTGTTGCAGGCGTCGTCTCCGTCCTCGCAGCTCTCGGCTCTCCTCCCTCTGTCCTCCGCCCAGCTCACTGGAGCTCTGCCTCGCTCCAGAGAAACTCCGCTCTGAAAACCCAGCGGGCGTTAGAGGGGCAGCAGAGTGGGATACAGTAATTAGGGCTGCAAACATTCATAGATTAGTCGTCAACTATTAAATCAATCTCAAACTATTTTGATAACCGATTAATCGGTTTCAGAGTTGTTTTGTTAATGAAAAAAGTCAAAATGCTCCAATTCCAGCTTGTTAAGTGTGAATATGTTCTAGTTTCTTCTCTCCTCTGTGACAGTAAACTGGATAGCTTTGAGTTGTGGACAAAACAAAGACATTTGAGGACGTGACCTTGGGCTTTGGGAAACACTGATCCACGTTTGTCACCATTTTCTGACATTTAGAAAATAAATCGACCGGATAATCTACAAAGAAAATAATCATTAGTTGAAGCCCCTTTTTTCTTTCATTTCCTTTTTTCATTGGTGCGATTGCCATTTGCTTCGGGGATTCCTTTCGAATGCCTGGACTATAGCCTGTTGACTGTGGTTAGCTAAGGTCAGTGTAGCTTTGTGAGACAGTGGGTCATGTTGATACTGATGACAAACTGGGTCAGGGTAAGGGTTTGACCTTTGTAAACAACGTCAGTTCCTTTAAAAGCTGTGAGACCAGTGTCAAAGACACACCTGCTGCTGGATGTCCCGTTATCGACTCTGATCAATTTAGGGCAGCATTAATGATTATTTTCATTGGCTATTAATCTGTCGATTATATTCTCGATTAGTTGTTCGCTCTAGAAAATATTCACATTTAAGAAGCTGGAATTTTAACTTTTTTCATTAGAAAGAAAATGACTCAAACCAAAAAAAGTAGTAGTAGTATAGTAATAGTTGACAACTAATCGATTCATCTTCGCAGCTCTAGATCAATTATTTCTGCAATTTTGTATAATAACCATGGATTGTCTCCAACTTATTTTTTTTTTCCCCAGGTGTCGAGTCCACTTGACCCTCGGAGTTTCCCCAACACCCACGTACTCCACCAAAGGACAGTGAAAATACTTTGGTTGCGTCCGAAATCGCTTACTCTGCACTATGTGCTCAACATGTGTACTATCGTTCCAACATGCTTTCGTGTAAATAAGCAGTAGTACTATTAGTTTCATACTAAGATTTCGGACATACTAAAAAAATCTCACATACCGTTTCAGCTACTAAATAGCTAGTAGTTAGTGTGGAATTTCGGACGCAACCTATGACTTTTCCCTGCCAGTGTTCCATTACTGACAATAAAAATGCTGAGTCACAAAAGTACTTGCAAAACGTAGCAATGTCAATGTAGCCCGAGTGTTCCCCGGACTAAACACCACTGACCTTCGCCCTCTTCTCCTTATTCTCCTCTTCCTGCTTCTCCAGCTCGGCGATGCGCAGGCTCAGCGCCTCCCAGTGCATGATGGGAAGGCCCAGACTGTCCTCGCCGTAGCCCTCCTGCCAGATCAGCGCCGCGCCCTCCGAGTCTTCATCCTCCTCCTCGTCATTGTCAGCCTCTTCATCACTCCTCCTGTCGTCTTCTGCCTCGTTACTCTCCTTCTCTTCCCGCTGTCGCTCCTTCTCTCCCTCCATCTTCTACAGGGCCACAACAAGCATTCAGATCCTTTACTTAAGTACTGATACCACACTGTAAAACATACTCTGTTACAAGTCAAAGTCCTGCATTGAAAATGTTACCTAAGTAAAAGTATGTAAGTATCATCCAGAAAATGTACTTAAAGTATTAGAAGTAAAAGTACTCAATGCAGATAAATCCTCCCATTGTAGAAAGTGTAAAGGATCCAAACAGTTGTGTGTTTAATGGTCTAATCACCTCAGCTGGACTTGTAGGCTGTTATATTGTTGGCTAGTTTAATTTATAATAAAACATCAGATTTTATAAACTACATGTGTTTTGTGTGCAAACATCTTAATGTGTAAAGTAACTAAAGCTGTCAGATGAATGTAGTGGAGTAAAAAGTACAATATTTCTCTCTGAAATGTAGCGTAGAAGTAGAAAGTGGCATGAAAAGAAAAGACTCAAGTGAAGTACAATAATATAATAATCAAAACTGGCCAGGGTAATATAGTCAAGGAGTTTAAATACTGTGGCAAGCAAATATTTGTTAAGATGTGCATGATTCCTAAAAATTAAAATAAAAATAAAAAATCACGAAACACGTGTAATGTTTTAAACAATACAGCAGTTACAACAATTATATAATAATAATATTTACATGAATAAATACATTTGCATGCAGAAAAGACCCAAATTTCACCAGAATGCAGGAAATGTAGCGTTTGAAATGCTCAACATTTCCTGGGGGACGACCACCAGACACCCCGGTTATAATGTCCCCCCTAATGTTAAAACAAACGTTTTTTCTAGATAGGTTAGGTGGAGTTCTCAACCTCCCCCACACCCCACACCCCCAACTGCTGAACCCAAAGTTACGCCCTTGCCTAAACACAACAGTTAAATGAATAGCCTACACACAAAATGTCAAATTGTTAGAAAAGAGAAACTTCCTCGCAGTGGTGGAGTTTACTCGTGCCCTCATGTAACGTTAGCTTTTTTTTTTTACACCCTGACACAACGGCCCTGCCTAAATTCAAAGGTTGAGACTAGCAGCGTGTGTTTGATAGACGTAGACCTGAGAATAGCGTGTATGTTGCCTACCACACAAAACGGTTATTTTATATTTTTAAATACAAGAAGAAAGAAGTAACTTACCACTTTCTCTCAAATAAAAACACAACTCTGCTGCTCTCGTTGTCGGAGAAGTAGTTGAGAGTTTTGCCACATAACAGCTAGTTAGCTCCGCTCCTTCCTCAACTCCTCCTAGTTATCTTCCCCCGTACCTTCCCTTCCTTTACATCAGGAGTTTCACTCCCTCTGCCTTGGCTTCAACCAGCCAAAAAGAAGCGAAAAATGATGTCCACCACCAGAGACGTTCGGGTCTCATTCGTCTCAGTCTGCACTGTACACGGTGTCTTGGCGGCTCTTGTTTTTGGGGAGGGCTATTATTATGCCAAATATCCACTCTTTCTTGGTCCTATCAAACAAACAATGGGCACACAAACTTCAGGAATTTCACGCACAGGAAAAAGTTGGCAATGGGAAATTCAACTCCGGTACTTCCTGTCACTGCCTACAAAATAAATGCCTTCATGATAGTTAGCTAACTTAACCTAAACGCAGCTAGCTGACCCCCAGCTGTCCCTTTTGATAATATATTTGGGTCCGTGCGAGCTAATTGCTAGCTGTACTGTTAGACTACCTAGGCTACTTCTTGTCATTTTTTTTTTTCTCACACAACAAGCTGAGCTGTGGGTCAGAGTGACAGAAAGACTTCTTTTCATTTTTAACTGGGGGAATAACGATTGATAAAGAGTCTTCATCCAACTTCCTACCCCAGTTACACTGTATTGTAGCAAATGCAATATAGCATGTAGCATTAGCTACTGTAACAGTGCAACAAAGTTAAATTGAATGTAGCATGTCGGATGACTGGCCCTAACTGCCAGGCTCCCGTCACATATTCGCTGTTTTTGACTTTATATTGGTGGAAAATGCTATTTGTTTCCTATTTTATACATTATCTGGTTCATGTGATATATGAGGCTAATAAAACTACTCCAATTAAGACAAATAGGCATGTGTTAGCCTATTATTGATAGAGCCTACCCAATTCCCACACACGTGTAGCCTATTCAGTTTATATTATATCCAGTCAAATGTGATTGCTTATGGTGGAATTTATAAACCATGGAAAGTATTAGACTTCTAATCAAATGGTAAACTATTTGGACAAATTAAAAAATAAAAATAAAAACTCGCAGTGTGTTTCCGTTTGGACCGGATCTGAGCCGTGTTAGCTTGACGCAGTCAGGAGAGGAGGTGGAGGTGTCTTGTTTCACTCGTTTCTGCTGTTCTGTCCAGATTCAAATGTGTGGAATAAACGGTCGGTGGGCTGATCTACAGGGAGGAATGACACTAGGGTTGCACGATATTGACAAAATGTATTGCGATATCGATATTAATTTCGATATTTTTAAACATAATGTAAAATTACAGAACTTATGGGAAAACGCATCCAAATAGATTCATAACAAGTAAAACAAGTTTTATTACAACACAAGGTTTATTTCAACTGACGGTCATATTGGACTGGTACAACATGACTAAATAAATAAGGACCATGTCTACAGAACAGGACATATTAGAAACACTAAAAAAAATATTGCATACTTATCGCGACACTTGCGATATAATATTGCGCAATGTGATATCACGATAACGATATTGAGTCGATATATCATGCACCCCTAAATGACACACAGACGGCTCAGGGTCTCTCCATGTAAAAAACTATATCACAGTTTTAATACTGTGACATTCAGACATTTTATAACATATTTTATATGTCTGGGACAAATACAAGAGATGTAAATTGAGTGAATTATGAAAAAAATGAATGGTGTTTATTTATTTTATATTATAAGTCTTGAACGCAGGTGAAAGGTGGCCCACACCGCATGCGCACATGTATACGCCCTCCATACGTCATCATACCTACCGCCTGCCACCTCTTTTTTTTAGTGGAATTTAAGTCACTTCTTAAACCCCTTACTTTAATAAATAATAATAAAAAAAGCAACAAATGTATAGGCTGTTATAAAAATGTATTTGATGAGCTTCCTTAACACCATATCGGTTATTTATCCTGTATTTTTGTCGTGAACTGAATTTACACATTTCATACGTGTGATTAGTTGTGTATCCTGTTATAATTTGTAATGCTTACAATATGATTTGTTTTCATCCCTCATTTGCTTACTTTTCTACATTTATTTATTTAATATATTATATATATATATATATATATATATATATATATATATATATATTTTACTATCTGATTAGGAATCAGAATTTTTTTGTTTTTTTTGTTTATATAGATCCTTTATGTGTATGTACGTTGTGTGATATGTTTGTTTGTTTGTTTGTTTGTTTGTTTTTGCTCTTGGAAATTGTATTGTGTATTTCTGGCTTTTATTGAAATTAAAAAAAAGAAGAAAAAAAAGAATAATAATAATAATAATAATAATAATATATATATATATATATATATATATTGGTATTCTACACACTTGATCTCACTTGATACACACTTGATCTCAGACTGCTTGGATAAACATTAGACTACACAGGTGAGATGAATGCACGCGCAGGGTTCCATGGTTGCTATGTTTGGTCTCCGGGTGCATCATTTATGTGAGGCCGTCATTTAAATGAAAACTAAATCTAAAAACACAGACAAGAGTCAAGACAAAGTGTCTCTCTCAAGTTCCACTGGACAATTCCTTCCACATTTCCCCTCCTACTGAGGACTTCTTCCATCCTGACAAGAGCTAAAGCCTCACAGAGACTGACCAAAGCCACACACCAGACCTCCAGCATGGAACATGTGAGATTTGAACCCTTTGAAAGGCTGCAGTGTTTTCTATGTATTTTCACTGACACTGCTAACAGGCTCTGAACAGAGCCATACACCTGTAGATATGAGCCATATGGGAATATAAAACATCATTTATCACGTACAGGCCTAATATATATATACCGTATATATAATCCAAATATTCTGTCATTACACAAGGTAGCCCGTAGCTAGGCTACTTTTAAGCACATATAGGGAAAATAGATGCAACAAATTCAAGACAAATGCGTCGGTCTGTTCTCCTCTATATGTCTTTAGAAGTTAAAAGAAAATATTTTTGACGTGACAAATGAATATGATAATTAAACGAAGGCTAAAGTTGACTGGAGAACTCATAAGAACGGAGATAAGAGAAGTTTTTCACTCAGGCTGTGATATATAAACTGACACATTTTGTTGATTTTATATGTGTGTCATTTTTTTCTTTTTTTTTTTCTTTTTTTTGTCCACGTGGACAGAACGGTTTTATTTTGGTAAAACTTTCAATAAGATAATGAAATGAGCTTTATTGGCGAGAGCGTAGCCTATTATTTCATAGACGGACACCTGGCTGATCGTATTCAAAACTAAAACTATATGTTTAAACTTCAATTCAGGCTGAATTGATTTGAAATTGATTTGGACTGACTATGGTGTGTTTAATAAGGCTAATGTCTGTGAGCCAAAATGCACGCGCAGGGTTCCATGGTTGCTATGTTTGGTCTCCGGGTGCATCATTTATGTGAGGCCGTCATTTAAACGAAAACAAAATCGAAAAAACACAGACAGGAGTCAAGACAAAGTGTCTCTCTCAAGTTCCACTGGACAATTCCTTCCACATTTCCCCTCCTACTGAGGACTTCTTCCATCCTGACAAGAGCTAAAGCCTCACAGAGACTGACCAAAGCCACACACCAGACCTCCAGCATGGAACATGTGAGATTTGAACCCTTTGAAAGGCTGCAGTGTTTTCTATGTATTTTACCGTCGAGACAAAGTCCATTGACACTGCTAACAGGCTCTGAACAGAGCCATACACCTGTAGAGCTGAGCCATATGGGAATATAAGACATATTTTAACACGTATAGGCCTAATATATAGAGCAGCAGTTTTCCTCGGATTAGGGTGGCCCCTAAATCATGGTTGCAGCTGTCGCTCTGCTGATGCCCTGCTACACCCTGCTACGCTCTGCAGTGCCCTGCTACGCCCTGCAGTGCCCTGCTACACCCTGCTACGCTCTGCAGTGCCCTGCTACGCCCTGCAGTGCCCTGCTACGCCCTGCTATGTCCTGTAACGCCCTGCTACGCCATGAGCTACTACAGCTACTATTTCTAGTCACTGATCCATTATCTTTATTGTGACTATTATTGCCACTGTTCATCACACCCCCAACCGGCACCGTCAGACCCCGCCTACAAAGAGCCTGGGTCGGTCCCAGGTTTCTCCCTAAAAGGGAGTTCTTCCTTGCCACTGTCGCACCAAATGCTTGCTCTTGGGGGAATTACTGGAATTGTTGGGTCTTTGTAAACTATAGAGTGTGGTCTAGACCTACTCTATCTGTAAAGTGTCTCGAGATAACTCTTGTTATGATTTGATACTATAAATAAAATTGAACTGAATTGAATATATAAGCTGAAATATATAAATATTCTGTCATTACACAACATAGCCGACTGCAGTAGTCTCGCTTAATACCGGACCAATTTCCAAATTGTTTGTTCCCATCAGTCACCTTGATACAAAAACGTAGAAAAATAGGGTCCAGGTTGAAAAAAAAAAAACCTCCAGGAGTTGAAATTGGGCCGTTGTTGGCTGCTTGTGAAAAGTCAGTTTTAAGGGAAAGTTTGAGTTTCTTTGTTTTTTACTTTATTCAATGCCAGATGTTGCAAGACCCTGACTCCAGAAAAAGGAGAATCTCTGCACGCCAGGCAGAGGGTGTGAGGAAGCCTGCAGCCCAGTGTCCATGCTGCAGGGACGGCCAGGTGAGACATTTGATTCTCTGATTTTGGACAAAAAAAACCCAGGTTTAGTCCCAACTTGTTCACAATGTAATCCTCAAGAACTACATATTTACATGACATAGCAGAGTATATCGACAGGGGACACAGTGCAGGCCTTCTGTACAGGAATGTTGCACTGCTTATTGGCATTACGTTTCAGTAACTGCTTTGGGAGCGTGCCTATGTTCCCACAGTCCTATGTTCCTACATTTCTAAGAATTTATTTTTCACAGAAAATTAAGCCCTATGTTCCCACATTAACACTAACACTAACCCTAACCCTAACATAGGGCCTAATTATAAGAAAAATCTTAGAAATGTTGGAACATAGGGCTGTGGGAACATAAGGCGGTTGGAAAATAGGGCATAATCTTCAGTGAAAATGTTTTTCTTAGTAATGTGGGAACATAGGGCTGTGGGACCATTGGGCTGTGGGAACAAAGGGCTGACCCCACTTTTTTAGGCTACATCTACAATGCTACATTTTGATTTGTAAACCAATAGCTTACGCCTCACGTCCACACTACTCTGGCGTTTCAGAGACCTTAAAATGGAGACATTTCTGGCTTTTTTTTTAAATTCTTTTTTTATAATTTCGCGATTCCGTCCATTATTATGTATCTATCGCTGAAGCTATCTACATTAATGCTGCCATCAGTCTTGGACTGGCCTCAGCCGGGCCCTCGTCGAACAAAAACACTCGCCACCGGCCCTAACAACTTTTCTAGGGGAAACCCTGTATATAGTATTCCATTTGCACAAGTACATTTACAAAATTTGCACGTTTATAATATAATGTAATTTGCAATATGTCTGATTCTGTAAATAATGTGGGTAATGTTTTTTTTGGATTATCTACCGTGTGACTTGGCTCTCCCCAGGTGCCGCATTTAAAGCGAAAGCGCTCGCACTCTGCTGCCCGTGGCGACCGTCCCCAGAAGAGGAAGCGGACCTCCGTGGCCCGCCCTCCCAAACCCTCTGCTGGGAATCCAGCGTCTGAGGTGTCGAACTGGGGTCCTTCGCCCCAGCCTTCCACCTCAGCTGTTGACATCGCAGGGTTATTGGATTTGGTCCCAACGCTTGAGGCCACCATCTCGCCAGCTGACCTGCCGGTGGCGTCAACCGTGGGCCCCAGCCTCCAGCCCTCCGCTGCTCCGCTGCACCGCGACGAGCCTCTGAAGATACACAACCGCTCTGTGGAAGAGTACCAGCAGATCTACCATGAGGTTGTAGATGATATGCTGAGGTACGTTTGGGTCAAAGAGCAGGACTCTTTCAAATCTACCACTCAATGTTTCCATAGCAGGGTTTTCCCTCGCCATTATAAGGTTTTTAGGTGCAGCACCCGAGCCGTTTTGGGCAGCACCTAATGAATGACTATAACTTAAAGACGTTTCTCACATCTAATGGCTGTAGTTCCAGGGTTTCCCCCAAAAAAGGGGCATAGGCCCCGTGGGCCACCAGGCCTGCAATACACTCGGGGAAACCCTGAGTTGGACGTCATATGGCAAGTTTGAACTTTAAGCTTTTTGAGTGCTATTTATGTATCTGCTCTATCTTTTCCAACGTTTTAGACACAGATATGGTAATAATAAGGGTCCAAAATTAGATTAAAAAAAGAAACGCAAAACTACCACAAAGGTACACAAACTGACTACAAAGAGACGCCAAATGACCACAGAGACCTAAAAGAACCCCAAAGAAAAACAACGACCAAAAACAGACACAACATGGTTACAAAGACATGCAAAAACCTTTTTTTTAAGTTCAAAAATGTAACATTTTCTCAACGAAGTACGCCTAAACCCCCTGCCAAATACATGCACCTTTGTCTTCCACAAACCGAGGGAAAACCCTGCATAATATATAACTTTTCAATCACACGTTGTTTTCATAATGTTTTCATTGCTGTTTCTTCCGCTCCTCGTAGGTACAAGAGCGGCCAGCTGCGTCCGTACAGTCTAGATCTGGGGCGTCGCATCAAGCAGAGGCTGTGGGAGAGACTGGACTGTCCCACGTTCAGCGAGACGGTCGCTGGAGACGGCCGGGTGCATGTGGACGTCTCCTACGGGGTCGGAGTCTACCCTCCTCTTTATGATGTGGACATTTCGGGAGAACCCGAGCCCGAGACGCCCCCAAAGAAAAGAGCTGAGAACTCATTGTTGTAGTTCAATGAGATCAAATCTGTACATAATGTTGGAGATTCAGTTTAAATATCGTAGTTTTAAGGTTAAGTAATGTAGTTTTAAGTTAAGTATAGTAGTTGTAAGTTAAGTATCATAGTTTTAAGTTAAGTATCATAGTTGTAAGTTAAGTATCATAGTTTTAAGTTAAGTATCATAGTTGTAAGTTAAGTATCATAGTTGTAAGTTAAGTATTGTAGTTGTAAGTTAAGTATTGTAGTTTTAAGTTAAGTATTGTAGTTTTAAGTTAAGTATAGTAGTTGTAAGTTAAGTATAGTAGTTGTAAGTTAAGTATAGTAGTTGTACGTTAAGTATAGTAGTTTTAAGTTAAGTATCATAGTTGTAAGTTAAGTATTGTAGTTTTAAGTTAAGTATAGTAGTTTTAAGTTAAGTATAGTAGTTGTAAGTTAAGTATAGTAGTTGTAAGTTAAGTATAGTAGTTGTACGTTAAGTATAGTAGTTTTAAGTTAAGTATAGTAGTTGTACGTTAAGTATAGTAGTTTTAAGTTAAGTATCATAGTTGTAAGTTAAGTATTGTAGTTTTAAGTTAAGTATAGTAGTTTTAAGTTAAGTATAGTAGTTGTAAGTTAAGTATTGTAGTTTTAAGTTAAGTATTGTAGTTTTAAGTTAAGTATAGTAGTTTTAAGTTAAGTATAGTAGTTGTAAGTTAAGTATAGTAGTTGTAAGTTAAGTATAGTAGTTGTAAGGTTAAGTATTGAAGTTTAAGTGTAAGTATTGCAGTCTTAAGTAATCTTAAGAAGTCAAACAACTGAAGAATGATCTTGTTTTGAATCAGTAAATCATCAGCAGCCTCTGTTAACAAACTCTTTAATCCAGTTTCAGCCGTAACAGCGACCTGAATCACCTGCCAGGACACAAACAGCCTCTGGAAAGCCTCCTCCTATGTTCATTTTCAGGTTCATAATTGTATTTAGATGTTATATCAGAATAGGTTTACATGGTTTAATTTTCAAAAAACACTATATTATTGCTGCAGCTCCTCTTTTCACCCTGTGTGTTGAGCTTTCTGTTTTAGCTACAGAGTGAGACATCTCACTTCTGTTCCGTCTTTGTTGGGAGTCGCACATGCTCAGTAGCTAGTTAAGGACTACTAGCCAGTCAGAAGCAGAGTATGAGGGCGTGCCCTGACAGTACCTAGGTAAGGACTACTAGCCAGTCAGAAGCAGAGTATGAGGGCGTGCCCTGACAGTACCTAGGTAAGGACTACTAGCCAGTCAGAAGTATGAGGGCGTGCCCTGACAGTAGCTAGGTAAGGACTACTAGCCAGTCAGAAGCAGAGTATGAGGGCGTGCCCTGACAGTAGCTAGGTAAGGACTACTAGCCAGTCAGAAGTATGAGGGCGTGCCCTGACAGTACCTAGGTAAGGACTACTAGCCAGTCAGAAGCAGAGTATGAGGGCGTGCCCTGACAGTAGCTAGTTAAGGACTACTAGCCAGTCAGAAGCAGAGTATGAGGGCGTGCCACGCTAGCAGCTAGGTGAGCATTATAACGTGTGTTCCAAAGTGACCACGTTTGTCTCTGAAGTAAAGGCTGGACTACAATAGAGCTGTTTGGAGCAGTTTGTGAACAGTGTTTTCTGTTGGAGATGGTAAGTCCCTTTGGGGGGGACTTTGGGCTTTTTCACTTTGTAAACCTATAACGTGCACAAAAAAGATATATAACACAATAAAGGAAAGGGAAAAAGCCAAAAAAGCATAACATGAACACTTTAAATAAATGCAAACCACCCAGAGAGTTGTTTTTCTCCTATCCCAGAATGCATCTGTGGTGTAGCCAGACCTATCTCCACAGCACTGTGGAGATAGGTCTGGCAATGCGACTCTAAACCTCTGCCTATAGCCTTTTTTTTTTCAGAAACCTACACTGCTGCCTCCACCTAGCTATCAGGCCAGATAACTCCAACCCGAGCCTCCACCTACAGCCTCTTCCAGCAACCTGCACCCCCGCCTCCTATCTTAGTTCCGTACACACACCGAAGTGGAAGAGCAGGGGCCAAAGACACATTGGTAAATATACCTCTTATATCAGTGTTTCTCAAAGTTTACCAGACCAAGGACCACTTACCTTTTATCAAAACCTTACGGAGCACCTAACTGCCAAAAAAACAATAGGCATCCTACTTCAACACTATAATACAAATCACAGCCAGATTGAATGACAGTTTTACAACAGTCACTTACAGTGGTGGACTGTAACTAAGTACAGTTACTCAAGTACTGTACTTACCTACAAATACTGAGGTACTTGTACTTTACTTGAGTCTTTTCTTTTTGATGCCACTTTCTACTTGTACTCCGCTACATTTCAGAGTGAAATATTGTACGTCTCCGCCCATCACTCACCTTTCCTGCTGCCGGACCTGTGATTCACGCCTTCCTCACTTCCGGAATTGACTACTGCAACAGCATCCTCTATGGTTCACCTGCAAAAGCCTTAAAATAAACTCCAATACATCCACAGCTCTGCTGCCCGTCTCCTCACCCACACCCGGTCCCGTCCTTCAGAACCTCCACTGGCTCCCTGTTTCCCAACGCATCCAGTTTAAAGTCCTCCTCCTCACCCACAAAGCCCTCCATAACCAGGCTCCTTCCTACCTCACAGACCTGCTCCACCGCCACAATCCACATAAAACATTAAAGAGCAGTTAAAAACAATTAAAAAGATTAAAAACTGTAACGAGAATAAAAGTTACAGTGCAGTATAAGAAAAGAACAATTATTTAATAAAAGGCAGCGTCAAACAGAAAGGTCTTCAGCCTTGATTTAAAAGAACTGAGAGTTGCAGCGGACCTGTAGTTTTCTGGGAGTTTGTTCCAGATATGTGGAGGATAGAAACTGAACGCTGCTTCTCCGTCTTTAGTTGTGACTCTGGAGACAGAAAGCAGAGCTGACCCAAACCACCAGAGAGGTCTGGGTGGTTCATAATGTAGCAGCAGATCAGAAATGTATTTTGGCCCTAAACCGTTTAGGTTTTTTTTTTTTTTTTAATACTTTAAGTACATTTTCCAGATGATACTTAACATACTTTTACTTAAGTAACATTTTCAATGCAGGACTGTAACTTGTAACAGAGTATTTTTTTTACAGTGTGGTATTAGTACTTGTACTTAAGTAAAGGATCTGAATTCTCTATATTTTTTTGATCTTTTCAGCTTGCCAGCAGATATTTTTTTTTACTTCGGGATAAGTAAACCCTTCATGAAGGGTCTGTAGGAATTATTTAACGGCCTAAAGATTCTTGGGTGACTCTCACTTTCTAATCAGTCATCAAGTCTGCTCGTATACATGTTAGCAAGCCATTAGTCTGTATCGACGACGTTCCACTTCCGGGATTGCTCCGGTGCTGTAGGAAATTCCACCAGATGTCCGTCCCCTTCCTCTTTCTTTGTGTTGGCGTTCTAACCTCCGGTGGATTTGTGAGGACTATGGTTAACTGCTCCTCAGATCTCTGCAGGGTAAATCCAGACAGCTAGCTAGACTATCTGCCCAATCTGAGTTTTCTGTTGCACGACTAAAACAACTTTTGAATATGTGATTTGATATTTTGCAGCGGCACCGTGCGGAGCTTAGGGAAGCCCAAGACAATTGGGATTGGTTTAAAGAAATCCCAATAAACCGGAGCACGTTTTTCTCCCATCCCAGAATGCCGTGTGGACTAGCCAGACCCTCCTCCGCAGCGCCGTGGAGGAAGGTCTGGCAATGCGAGACTAGCAAGCCATTAATAAAGGAACTTGAGTTTCCTGAGTTGTATAATAATACAATATAATGACATCTATGGTCTCACGAAAGCCACCAGACTCCTTTGACAGAAATAGTCATTTGACCTCGCAGAACACGGGAGTTGCTGGTCTACCGCTGCCTCCATCGGTGTGTCCGTTGGTGTTATTGTGTGACTTTGGTGAGTCTGAAGTAACTCTGCAAAACACCAAAGTCACAGAATAACACAAACAGACTAACCGATAGAGGCAGCGGTAGAGCAACAACTCCCGTGTTCCGCGAGGTAAAATGACCGTTTTTGTTAAAGGAGTCTGGCGGAGAGCATAGACAACGGCTTCAGTTCCCCCATCGTAAAGGGCAGTCTGACAGTAAGGTAAAGTGCTGAAAATATTCTAAAGACTAGGGGTTTAGATTTAACATTAAAACTCGTTATGATTAAAGAATATAATAACTAAAGAAATGGATATTTGTTATTATGACAGCGAGTATACTAGATGACAGAGAACGAAATGATTTGTGCAGTGTTCAATACAAGACAAAAAACATGAATCTTCAGTTGCTCTAGTCTAGATACACAGATTGGACACTAGATGGCAGCATGGAACTACTATCAGTAAAGCAAAAGACAAACCTTGTGATATTACCTCTGGAAACACTAGTTTTTTGAGCTTCCACAGAACATCAACTCATGTAATGGAGTTCAGTACTCAGCAGTACTGAGTACTGGCACTTCTGATTTTTGTCCACGTGAGTACCCTTACTTCTAATTGTTATTAACAGTATTATTAATAGGTTGACATTTATACCAAAATAGGCTTTATATATATATATATATATCTCACAATTTATTGGGAAAAACCAAGCAATTCTATGTAAAATATGGCTGGGTTCTTCCGATTCAAATCAATCTTCATTTGAATGATCTGATATCGATTCATGAAGTCCCGAGATTTTTTTAAGAGGCTCAGTTTTCAAAGCTAGAGTGAAGATATTGGGGTCATATGAAACTAGACGATCTAAGGAACTCATGCTGTGCTAAGAAAACGCTCCAAAGATAGCCGTAATTTTGGCAAAGGGGAAAAACTGCCATGGGCATTTTCACAGATGTCTGGCTTTAGGTTTTCGTCTCAGCATCACACCCTCTGCACTAAAGAAAGCACTTTCTTCTGTATGTAACTGATTTGGGGTCAATTCTTAACGACATTATCGATTCGGGAAATCAGTGGCGGACCCAGTCCTAGTGTAAAATGGGACATTCAGCACCCCCATATAGCCGGAATGGAACGATCCACATTTCCAGACACTGCGACGATTCGACCGTGAGATTGGTCGAATCCAACCCGTTTTCACTCCCAACTCTTCACATACTGACGCTTGGTCAGCGTCACTCGGCGTCCGACACCGACCGATCACCCTTTACCGTGCGTACGGGACGCTCCGGGCATAGCAGCAGCTCGGCCACGGCGCTGTAAGATGACGTAGTATGAAGAGCGACAACGCTAGTGAGTAGTATGAAAGGGGTGGATGGGTCAAACAACACAGGATTTTCACCCAGGAGACCAGGGTTTCGTGTCCCGTTCTTGTCCCGCGTGTCACTTAAACGTACATTTTATAACTCACCCACCATCTTTTCCTAACCCAAACTGTCCCGTTCTTGTGGCGCGTGTCAGTTAAACGTACGTTCCAACCCTAAGCGTCAAAAACTGAAGCCAAGAGTCCCGACCAAGCGAGTCTAAATATGACGCCAAAGGAGACTTTTTGCGTCAATAACAAAACGCCAAAGGCACCTGACCAAGCGTCGCTTTTTGACGCGCTTGGAGGGAGAACGTGAGAATGGTCGAATCAGGCCCTTCAGATCGAATCTTCAAACCCCTACAAGATATACATTTGAATACAAATATATCCAAGACACATTCAATGATCATGTCATGCAACTGCTGAATACTGGCAACGTTTTTTTTTACTTTCTTTATTAGGCGCTGATAATGATCCCTTTGTGTGGGAGTGACGGAAGAAGGAAACGCTGTAATGTAGTCCGACACTTGTGGATCAAACAGCCGGTGATGCATGCTGGGACTCAATAAAAGCTCAACGTGGACAGAAGCAGCAGGGTGTCTTTATTTCTGTTGCTATAGCTTAACCAAGTCAGCATTCATGATACACAGAGACATACTGGGAAGCTACAGAAGCCTTCAACATTTACAGTACTAGTGACTGGAACAAACAACGATGAGGCAGAGGACTGAAGTCAAACAAACAGAAAGAAATACAGGAAAAATAAAAAAATTTATGGCACTCATTTTTTGTTTTTTATGTTTATACTCCGAATAATATTGCTTTTAAAACACAACCTCAATCCATCATCACTGTTGTTTCATCACGTAATATTTTCACTGCATTTAAATATCAAATATATTCCTTTACTGATGTGTTGACGTTATTGCTAACATTAAACGTACCTAACATTAGAGATATATTAGTCACTTTGATAATAGTTTTGTTCAAAAGTACAAATTTTTACAGAAAATAACAGTCCAAGTTTGGAAGGATAGAGTGGGGACGGGTTCGGGACATGCACAGGGATCTGATAGGAGGGCAAGGGAAGGAGGGCGTAAGCGGGGCCTCCCATTGGATGAGAGGAGCTGTCACTCACACAGCCAGTCACACATGCATTCTTCACTGGTATTTTAGACATCAGGTACAATCCTTGAATTCATATTTATTTCCTCTTAAAGCTAGACTACTCTACTCCGATCCATAAATAGGAGCTTTACATGCCAACAGAGACACTTTGCTGGGACAGCCGTCAGCCAATCAGAGCGCTGGTTCACTTCCCACCCAGTGTTAATAAATAAAAATGGCAAAGAGGTTGACTGAAAGGTACAGTGAGTACATTACACACACACACACACACACACACACACACACACACACACACACACACACACACACACACACACACACACACACACACACACACAGTGTGAGAAGGCAGCCAAAGTCCCATTTTGCAAACGATAACGTAACTTTTTTTTCTTAAAGGGCCCCCAAATAAATAAATTAGGGCTGTCAATTGACTAAAATATTAAATCGTAATGAATCGCATGATTGTCCATAGTTAACTGGCATTTAATGGCACATTTTTAATCTGTTCTAAATGTACTTTTTTTTCCAAGTGTTTAATGCTGGAGTGGTATCTGAGACTGGACGTACTCCGCTGAGAACTCAGCTCACATTGACAGCATACACGCAAATAACTTTAGTCTTGTGGAGAGAACCATCTGGAAGGGCTTTGAAACTCAACCTGCCGTTCTAAAGATCCTCTTCTTTATCCATTTCTGCTCAAGGAGCTTAGTCTCTGCTAGCCATCCACAACGTTACTGCTGCATCGCTGCCCGATTTCCCAAACTACAGAGCGGCCCGGGGCCCAAAACACAGAATGTGCGCGCGTTGATTGCGAGTCAAAAAATGAGTGCTGTCAAAAGGAACGTGATAATTTATCAAGTTACTGCCAATTCCTTTGTATATTCCCTAATGTATATTTTCGAGTGTGTGGATTATCGTGTTCCCAGTAAACAATAACTTCCACACAACATATGGAATCTTTGCGCGGTTATTTTGTGGGATCACGATCGGTTGGCCTACTTCACAAATCATTATTGTGGCCACAAGATCCATATGTATTGTACCAGCGTATAACTTATGAAGTACACTAAATTATGTGTACAACACATGCATCTTGTGCAAACAGGATAATAACATGTACACACAGTATATGGAACTTATCTGCACTATGTAATTATTTAGTACACATAAAATAATATATAATATTTGCAGATTTGAATGCTGTTAAATAAAAGCTTTCACTGTAAACTGTCACAATAAAACAAATAAATAAGTGATTCTATATAAATTAAAAGTCCAGTATTCATGTGTAAATATGTAACATTTAGCCTATTGTTGTTTTGGATAAAAAAAAATATATAATTGTATGTTGGTTTGTTCATGCCACTAGTGTTATCTTCTACTAACAATCAAATGACAAATCCTAGATAAGGGCCCTGCAAAGCCTGGCTCAGCCCCGGAAACCAAAATCTGAGCAGGATATTAGACTTTATTAATAATAAACCAGTTGATAAGGACTTGTGTCATTTTGAGTATGAGGTTTTCAACTTTTAATTCCATTTTTAATCATTCATTCTCATTGCACACACAGTTCTAAGGACAAGAGTTATGTAATGACGCATTTCTCTGACTGTCTTTTCATCTTTTCATCACATCTCCACCTCTCCTTCTGCCTCGTCCATCTCCCCTCGCTCTCCCCCTCCCTCGTCCCTTTCTCCTTGCCTCATCTTTGTACCTTTCCACCTCTATTTGCCATCCATCCATCCACCCATCCATCCACCCAACCATGCATCCATCCATTGTGTCCTGTTGGCTGACAGGCCAGGGGCTGAGCCAGCGCTCACATTACCCCGCTGCTGAGTGAATTACTCGGCCTCCATTAGACTAACGAGAAAGCAGGAGGACGGAGAGAGAGCGAGATGGGGGGAAGGGACGGAGAGCGAGCACGAGGCCGAGTGGGGAGGCAGGGGAAGAGCGACGTGACCGAGAGATGGGTGGGGAAGGAAAGGGAGATGATGAAGAAGAGGGGAAAATGTAGATGATGTGGAAGGTGAAAGATACGACAGGGGGTATGAAGAGAAGATAGGGGAGCGGAGGTCTGACACAAGAATGAGAGGAGGAAGTGAAGGATTAAAGGAAGAGGGCAGGAAAGACGGGGGGGGTGGAAGTTGATTCGAGATGTAGATGAAACAGGAGGAAGAGTGAGAGGCGGAAAGCAGGGCAACAGGGCGGTGATGGAGGGAGAGGAACAGATGCGGGAGGACAGAGGAGGAATGGAGGATGGGGAAGGAGAGGAAAGTGTTGGGCAGTTGGTAGGGGTGGGGGAAAATAGACACAGCACAGTATCACAATATTTCCTGTGGCAATACTGTATCGATACACGGATGCCGAGTATCGAGCTTTTATTAGATAAATTGCACATTTAACTTTTTGGTACTAGAATAATAAAATCTATTTCTTTTTCAGTCCACTAGATGGTGCAGTTGAGCTTGTTTTCTTCTTGGTGAGGTTAGCAGGGGTGACCGTGAGCGAGAAAGACACAAAGTTTTCCTTTGGGGACATAATTTGAAGTTGGCAAAAAAGGTAATAAATTGCAATATATCGCAGAAAGAGTTTAAAATCGCAATAAGATCTTATCGTGACATAAACAATATCGTATCGTGACTTAAACAATAGCATTGTATCGTGACATAAGTATCGTGACTTAAACGATAATACTGTACTGTCACAGAAGTATCGTGATATCGTATCGTGGCATACGCGATAATATCACATCGTGACATAAACGATATTGTATCGCGATGATAATATTGTATCGTGACATAAGCGATAATATTTTATCGTGACATAAACGATAACATCGTGCAGTGACACACGTATCGTGATAATGTCGTATCGTGGGGCCTCCGGTGATTCCCACCCCTAGCAGTTGGTGCAACAAAAAAAAAAAAATCCAATGAAGGGAAAGAAACAGGGAGAGGGGAGATGCGAGGAGGAATATAAAGGGAGTGAGAGGAAACGAACGGGACAAAGAGCTAAAGCAGCGAGGACTGAAATGAACAGAGAGGCGAGAAATGTTAATGAGATGCACCACAGCTGTACACGACACTGAGTGGACGGCACACACACACACACACACACACACACACACACACACACACACACACACACGCACACACACACAGTTGTTCAGTATAGTAATGGTTCCTAAACAGGGCTGTAGCCGAGATTTTAGGACAGAGTCCAAAATCGATTTTCCAATTCAAATCGATGTGTGAGTGATCCGATATCAATTCATAAAATCCTGAGATTGATTTTGAGGCTCAGTTTTTAAAGCTAGAGTGAAGATATTGGGGTCATATGAAACTAGACGATATTAGGAACCCATGTCATGCTAAACAACGCTCCGAAGTTAGGCGACATGTTGGCGAGGGAAAAACTGCCATGGCCATTTTCTGGTGAGGTCTGGCTTTAGGTCTCCGTCTCAGCATCACACCCTCTGCACTAAAGAAAGCACTTTCTTCTGTCTCTATGTAACTGCTTTGGGGTCAATTCTTAATGACAACATTAATATTTGTAGTAATGCACCAGGTTTAAGGGGTTCCTTGTACAATTTACAGCCTAAGTTTCTGTGAATCTCTTTCACATCCGAGCAAAATTGGTTATTGTAACTGAAATATCCCCTATGGAATCGATATGGAATCGATTCAGGAGCTCAGTGGCGAGTCCCAGCCCTAGTGACCTCACAGCTACGGCTCTGCTCCCACTTCTTACATCTAACCAAAAAGGTTTGGATTGAAAGACGCACACGCCAACACACAAACATGTACACACATACACGTTACGCTGTATATTTAAAGGGTTAACTTTAGGCTTTTTGAAGGACGAATAAGAGAGTCTAGAGAGAAGGTTGCTTTATCCCTCGTCCCCACCTCTACGAACCGATTCACTCTCACTGTAATGGAAAACTTTGTCAAAATGTAGCACAAATATAAACTTAAACCTGGAATCTTTTACTTACAAAGGAATTAGCATCACAGGTGGATATTTTGACATTATAATGGGCGTATTTATTTATTTGAGGAGATGCATTTGTAGTGATATTGTATCACATTTTGACTTCTATTTTTTTACATTATCAGTAGACATTTTCAGTTCCTCTGCCCAACCCCCCCTCCGCCCTATTTCTGTCCGTCTATCTACGCTGATATGCAAATTAGACAGTGACAGGTATGGCACTAAACTGCTGACCAGGGCAAACCTGAGGAGTGCCATTACAATTAACAAGCCTTGTTTCTGTTCACCCGTCGAGCTGATTTAAAGTGAACTTTTGAAATTCTTGAATTCTGAAACTCTTTTTGTAAATTAGGCGCACATCAGTCGGACTGAATGTCAGACACTTACAAACCAACAAATCAAACTAGCATGGAGTGGTTGTCCATGGAGCCTTTGCACACAGAAACACATGGATGTAACCCAGCACATGAGAAATACACAAGACAAAGTGAAGCAGAACACGAGCAGTAATGGGAATAGTGGTCATAATAATGAACAAGAAGAAGACTAAAAGGCCTCGACAGAAAAAAAAAACAGAAGGAAAAAAAACAGTGTTGTTGAGTCCAAAAAACAAACAAAAACCCTGATATGTCGGAAAGAAAGGAATCGTCCGAAAACAAAAGATGAGTTGACGAGATCAACACAAAGACAAGTGAGTCAACAGTAAACCAGCAGTGGTGCAGTGTCATGGACCTGTCGAGGTTTCAGATAAACTGGGACACACACACAGCCACACACACAGCCACACACACAGCCACACACACACACACACACACACACACACACACACACACATCTTTGACATTTCTAATATTCCTACATGTTGATGACAACTTCCCTCCATAGCCCATTTCCACAGAGACACACACAAATTCCTGAAAAAAAAAATACAACACATAAATAAATAGTATAAATAATACAAATAACGATCAACAGTGCCTGTGTTTGTGTGTGGATTGAAACAGGGAAGAAAAAAAAGAAGAAGTTTTGAATGAAGTTAGACTTCACTGAGGGGCTATGGAGGAAAACAGCCACGTCTTGTTCTCTCTGCCCTCCACCCGGCGTTCTCTCGTCTCTTAGAGCTCAGTGCAGCGCTCCTGCTTGCTGTAGTGGTCAAACTGGCTCTTCCAGTGCATCATGTAGGAGGACCAGCGGTGGAACTCCACCTTCCACTGGCGCTCCGCCTCGTCTATGTTGTCTGAGAGGAGAGACACAGCGGAGAGAGTGGTTAGCCGCTGAGATTTTTTTTCCGCCGTATCGGAGTTGCTGCCACGCAACTGACACGCCACAGAAACGCCACGCTCACGCCACGCAGGCAGTGTGCAGGAGGCCTTAAGGTGCTGACACACCAAGCAGACGTGAAATAACTAGTGGCGACGGAGCCCGACTCTGGTGTCGCCTTACATCTCTTTTCGTCGAATGTGTCTGGGCCAAAAACGCTGATTTAACATCTTGTAACAGTCTATTTGACTTGTTGAAGCTGCCAAAAAAAAGCAGATGAGGGCCGACGAGTAACTACGGTACGTAACACAGCGCAAAAACTAGGGCGACGGACGCTCACCGACGATCTCCTTGGTGTGTCGGGGCCTTTCAGCTACTGTCAATGACACTCAGCACTTTCTTTAAATGAAAAGGTAACAGGTCCCTCAGGTCAAAGGGCATAAACTCCACACGTTGTGCACTGGAGAGGAGTTGTGCGACAGTGGTGTCTGTTCTCTAAGTTAGAAAAAAGGCTTTTGATGTGAAAGATCTGTAGGAGATGTTAGGGTTCTTTGATATTAGCTTGACACCAAATTAAAGCTCCCATTTCATGCTGATTTTCAGATTAATACTTGTATTTAGGGTTTTTACTGGAACATGTTTCCATGCTTTTATGTAAAAAAAAAAAAAAACCTCTGTCTGAAACGCTCTGTTTTAGCGCCTGTCTCTTCCAGTAAAAGCCCAGTCTGCTCTGATTGGTCAGTGTTTCTGCATCTTCCGCATCTGCGCTCTCAGAGTCTCTGCACCATCATTGCAGCCGGGAATGACTGTAACGACACTGTAGTGCCACTTTCTACCTATACAGTATATAGTATAGTTGTGACATCACAAGTCCTGACAGTTAGTTAAAGGCACAGTTTCTGATCACAGGCTGTGTGCATTTACCTGTGAACTGAGCATTTTGATACTTTCACAGTAATTATATAGCACCTCGACCGGCTTTATAATCAAAAAAGACATGGAACACTTTTTACAGTATGGGACCTTTAAATAAAGTCAACCATCTATGGAAATGTACATTCTGCTGTATTTACCATAACACATGTCCTGCTCAGTACACTGTTCTGTAATGATTTTTCTTTATCCGTTTGTGTGACTTTATTTGAGACTTGGCTTATATTTGATTAGCGGCTTTTATTTGAGAATTTATGATGAGAGCCTTTTAGGGACACCTTCAGACCTATAATGTTGTGTTACCTTCTGGTGTGACTGTGCCATAAGTTTAACTGGGAGGACAATGCCTAGTGAATACCTGTATTCAGTACAGATGTCATGTGTTGAGCAGTGTTTAGAAGTAGTGTTTACCAGTGATGTTGAGGAGGCGTGGCAGGAAGCGGTTCCAGAAAGCACACATCTGGTTCCTCAGACCTTTGTAGACCTTCACTGATTCAGCGTTAAGTCCGATATGTTTCTGCTCGCTGACGGTGAACACAGGCCAGCGCCTCTTGCTCTCCACCATCCCGTCATGGTTCACGTTGGGATTTCTGACAGGGGAGGTACAGACGATGAAAATAAAATGGAGAAAAAAATGGATTTTCAACATTATCTCTACACTCAGTTGCCAGATTCTAAGGTCCACTCAGCTAAAACAAAGCCAGTCTAATTCAACAGCCGAGCAACGTCAGTACTTAAATCTTAAGGTACAATGGTTCTGTAGAAAGCTGCAAAGAGGCAATACAGGAGGCCAATTATGTTGCCCGTTTCCAACAGGCAACGCTTTGAACGGGCACTGCACTAGTTACAGTCAAGTACATAGCAGATTCATTCTTTTCACTCTGTGAGATGCCTCACCCAGTTCGTGCAAAGTTGGCCCAGTATTTCATCATGCGTTGGCTCAGTTTCTCCTCCTCTATGGTGTAGTTGAGTCTCTTCACCAGTGGCAGGCCGAAGACAAACTCAATCTCGTAGCCGTGGATCACACCCATCCACTCCGGCCATGCCAGGTTGGACGCTCGGTGGTCAAACAGGTAGAGGTAGACCCCTCCTTGAGGAGCAGGAGGAGAAAGGGATGAGTGGTTATTTTGTGTCTACACCAATGGTCTGACATTAACACCCTCTGCAGATGCTGGTCATATGTTTTGTTTGGATACCCTGCTGGGTCCCCGCCAGGTCTTTGGCTGGAATGGATCCCCCCTTAATGATGTACTGAACGCATCGCTGCCTCATAACACCCGTTAGCACACAAGTGAACAAGGGGAAACCAGCTGCAATGCTTTATCTATCTACCAGGAGGAGCAGTCATATGTATGCAATTCTTTGATTGAAGGAGCCTGATTCGACTGCCAATCTTACAGTCGAATCTTCACAGTGGCGCAAAGCTCCAGTTCAGACCAAAGATTCGTGACAAGACGAGTTGAAACTTACAACTACTTGCAACGCGCCGCTCTGCAACGTTTTGAAAGATGCCAGTTCACACCAATGCGACAAGACGAGTAGGTGTACCATCTTTATAGGAACGACTCTTTGGACTTCCGTTCTAACTTACGACTTTCAGGTTGTTTTGTAGCTGGATTTATATAATTTGTTGCGTCTAAATATGACTGTGGATAACGTTAGTGATAGTGAGATGCTTGCTACAGCTGCATTTCTAGTGATGAAACAACGTTTTATTTCTGATTCTCTGCTTTGTTCTCTCTTTAGTCACTCTCTGGCTCGCTCCACCACATTCTGGCGCTCGATGAAGCTTCAGCCAGCCTCAGTCCAAAACTCAGTTGACAGTTTGTAACATAAAATGGACTATGGATGATTTTATTTCTATAGTTGGGAAACAAGGATCATGCCTTTTTGGCTATATCAGGGTGCTCAATGCTTGATTTGACATACTCTAACAGTATAACTACCTGCTGTCTCCCAATAAGTTAATATACAGCCTATTGTGATCAGATTGACAGATTTAAGTTTCACTTTCTATCAATGTGACCAACGGTACACCACACACACACACACACACACACACACACACACACACACACACACACACACACACACACACACACACACACACACACACACACACACTTATTGCTAGTGTGCCGTTGGTTGAGCTACCATGGTGCCTAAGGTTGCTGACTCCTGGTGTAGACAGTGTGTTCACAAACGTCTGCTGCTTATCCTGGCAGTTAAGAACGCCCAAACACATTAGCACAAACACACACACTCACATATCTTACCTTGGGAGTTTCCTCCACTGTTCATCCCTCCTCCCATGTTAGTCTTGAGGGCAGTGTGCTGGGCGTAGGTGCGAGCAAAGTGCGCCAGTGGGCAGATGACGTTATGGTCGCCCACTATGTCGTCCATGGCCTCGCGGTTCTTCAGCCCGTTATTCTCATCCATCCAGTCAGTATACTGCAGCACCACCGCTTCCAGGCCAATATCGTTAGCATGCGGTACGCTCAGCTTGACACCTGGCACAGTGAAGTTTAAAAGTTTTTAGGTGCATTTCTTATTATTTTAGAGGTAAAACTGAGGCTATGATGTGGTAAAGCAGAATCATGCCTGTAATGGTTTTGTTTTGAAGTGGATAGTTGGGATTTCTATGATTCTCTCTAAAAAATCCCATTAAAGATCCTTGCACACTGAGTCCGAAATTTGTTTTCGTTTTTTCGTTTCCGTCATCCTAAACATTCGGCACGCACAGACACCTTGCACACTGAGTCCGATGCGTATTAATTAAGCTGTTGCGAAAACTTTCGCAAAATGCGACACTGCCGTCTCCTCATTTCATCCCTCGCTTCTCTCCGTTGACGGTACCTCGCTAGGCTGTCCTCTCTGCCTGTGGTTTCTTGCGTTTGGCACCTGAAGGAGTTGCGCACCCGTCGCTCTGTGTCTTTATCACTACACTATTGCTCTCATTTTCTGTCTGCGTTCACTCATCTTCCACTCTTCCATTTTCCTCCTCATCATCATCCTCTTGGATACTGCCATCCGACCTGTTGATAGTAGACTATCTGAGTTATGAAAGACTACATTGCACTCTGCAAGCATCTTCCTGTGGTGCATTTCCGGATACCTTCCCCTTCTCCTAACACATCAAAATGTTTGCTAGGGATGCGGGGAAAAAATGCAGAAAATTAATCCTGTTCCGAAACGTGACATTTTGGACTCACAAGCTGGCTACACTACACGTGCGACACATGTGGAGTGGATGTTCCAACACTACGCTTCCAGTATAGTCAATGAAACTGGCTACACCTGGCACAAGAGCAGCGGGTAGTGGTGCGTTTTCTCCGCGGAGATCCACTCTACAAAACGTAGACATAGGACAGACTTCTATTTATATTTTTAACGGTAGGTGTGTGCGCCCCTTTTACACAGACATGGATCATAAAGTCTCTGTATTCTGTTTAAATGAAACTACCGATAGACAGGAAATGCCTTAACAACTGTCACTGAGTGTATAGGCAGTTTGGTTTTGAGAGTTTCTGTTTTCATGTCTTGTTTCCCCTCACCTGCGTCATTTGATAACAGCTGACAGTAGGCTGACGTTTCGCAGCGCTGTGCAAAAGCTTTCCATCTCGCCTGTGACTCACACAATCCTACGCCGTGTGCCGCGCTGCAGTTGTAGCCAGTTAAACGATACATCTGCTCCGGTCTGCATACGTTACGCGTTCAAAGTAGCCAAAGCGTCATTGTGCAGTGACCTTAACAGAATTGTCAAATTCTGCAATCATATAAACAAATTCTTTCCAGCTGTGAGTGAGCTTCACCTTCCAGGAAGTCCTCTCTGGAGATCAGGCTGTCGTTGTCCTTGCTGAAGCCCGGAGCTCCGTACAGCAGGAAGTAGGAGCCCTCGTCCTGGTTGACCCCGAGCAGGATCTGAGTGTCTTTAAAGTTGCCAGAGCTGAGCATGGCGTCAGGAGTGTCTGGCAGAACCTCACCATCCACAACAGGGACGAATGAAAACCGGAAGAGGGCTGACCACGGCAGGACCTGCTCAGAACAGGATGACAAACAGACCACTGAGTTGATCTGAGTGACTGTGAAATGACATGCAACAGACTCCTGCATCCAGGCCAGCACTACAGTTCACTTATGTCTCACCCTGTAGTCTGGTAGACGTGCTGCAACACAGCACATCTGGTGCATTGTTGCCAACTCCAATTCCAATGAAAGTAGCTAGCACTAGCTCCAAAAGTCGCTAAAAGTAGCTAGATGACGTCATACGCTCATTTGCATATTGTTGCGGTCATTACGCTATCATTTGAAGTAAAAAAAAGAAACTCTACAAAAGGGAGGAGAAAGTTGATAAAGAATTCTCAAAGAAGGGTGGCTGGGTTCTGTCACGAAGGACTGGATGCCCAGGGCCAGCGCAGTGCTGCTGCACATAAGGAGAGAGGGGGGGGTTGCCAGTCACAGAACAGAAGAAAGAGGTGACTGTGTTGGCGGCCACAAGATAGAAAGACCTTGCATGCTCGCCGGACGATACTAGCGTCTTTTCTACAGAAAGTCGCCAGATTTGTCGCTAGTCGCTTTCGTGAAAAAAAGTTGCTAAGGGAGTCTGAAAAGTCGCGACAAAGTTAAGCTAAGTTGGCAACACTGATCTGGTGTGCCATGGGTCCTAAACAAATGGCAACCTCCGGGCCTGAAAAGTAAAGCAAAGGTGGGGCCTAATACCTGCATTCTATCTAATTTTCTCACTTTATTTATTACCTCAGTAATCAACGAGTTTATTGCCTCACTTGCTACTTTCAAGTCTTCTTTAACACAGCATGATGTTCATTTAGTAAATCACGGTCCCATTTAGAGTAAAATAGACGATGAAGCAGGGGATGGCTACCTCGTGATTGACAAGACGCTACCATGGCAACCTGGCAATCAAGACAGTGGCTTAGCAATGCTTATTCATGGCACTGATGGTGTGGATTAAATTAGCCGTGAACTTTTTTTGGGGGTTTTGTCTGTGTATTTGTCTCAAACGTTGACCCTCTCACTGTGTGTTTTCACACAAAGTTTTCAAAGTTCAAAGTTTCAAAGTTAGTTGTAACATTTTGGTCGCTTGTACTAACAGACGCTCTAAGCAGTTGGCTGTTCGTTTGTTTTCGGGTAAGTACATTTAGTTTTTTCGCTAGCCGACATTAGCAACCAAGTTAACATGTTAACGTGAAATATGGATGCACCTTGTTAACCAAGCCAGCTAGCACTAGCTGGCAATTTTGTGTTTCGCTTAGCACTCTTCCCAAGCTTCACGCTCTCATCCAAATATGGTCACTTCTGGCTCCAGAAAACCAAGATGGCGACGGCCAAAATGCCAAACTCGAAGGCTTTTTCTTATTGTCAACAATTTTCATGAAAAGACCCAAACCAATAATGGGTTAGTCCATCTCTCAATACTGTCTGACTTCCCTACTCTGTCTGTGGCTCTGAGCTCCAAGATCACTGTTTCCTACTGAAGATGTAAAAACAAACAGATCACAAATATATAGTTTTATTTTTAAGAGAGCCTCAGTCTTTCCTTAAACAGCTGGGCCTTGCAGGTTTTAACAAACATTATTAAAACAGGAGGAAATTATGCGTTTGTTAGGGACTATTCCGGCGGACTAATCCACATTCAGTGCTCTAGTTTATTTTGACTCAGTGTGTGGTGATGACTGTGCATCAAGGCCTAAAAGGATGAAGTGAACTTCACTGACTGTTTCCTGACTGAGTCTGCATTACCTGCCACTCCTGGTCGATGAGCTCCTGTGGAGTTTTACCGCGCAGACAGTCCACCAGCTCGGTGTCGTTGCCTCCGTTGCAGCCAACCAGTTTGCCCAGCAAGGTGGCCCGTCTGCGGGCCTCTGCGGGGCTGACCGAGGCCCAGGGACAGTTGGGGACCCCGCTCTGGAGGATGGCCCTGGTGAAGGTTGGCCGGCTGTCCGGAGACAAGAGGTGGAATCCAACTGAAGCAGCACCGGCACTCTCACCAAAGATAGTCACCTGTTTAGTAAAAGACAGCAAGGGTCAAAATTAGCTCTTTGTGTAGAAGGAATACCAGTGTTTCTCAAACTTTTCACACCACGTACCACTTCAGAAAATATTAGGCTCTCTAAATACCACCATTATGGCCCACATTAAAATAGAGTAGCATAGGCCTACCCTATTCAGCTATGGACAGTTCACGCAGGAGGAAGGTTTATTCCTAAAAACAATATTTATTGTTGACAGCCACAGCCACGCTGTACTTCCCCTCCGTTCCCATCTAAATTTGAGGTAACTCGCTAGCAGGCGCTGTGGAGACTTCACCGCCGCTGCTTAAGTAGCGACTAGCACTTGTGCTCGTCCACTATAGTTTCAACAGGGCTGCTCCAAATATTTTCCTCCTCATCTGCACTTCCTAATAGTTCCCGTTTGGAGCCACGATTTCAGTGTTTTGAACCGTTCATTTTACCTATCTTACCATCACAGCTCGTAACTTTGTTCATGAACGTTAGCAAGCTTATACCAAGGCAAAGAAACGCTTAATTAATTACATCCCCGTACCACTAGAGGGAGCTCGCGTACCACCAGTGGTACTTGTACCACAGTTTGAGAACCAGTGGGATTGACAAATCAAAGCAGAGAGAAACTAACCTGTTTGGGGTTTCCACCAAAGAAATGGATGTTATCTTGTACCCACTGCAGTGCCATCCTCTGGTCCAGCAGACCCACATTGCCGGGAGCCTCAGAGCTGCCGTGCAGAGCGAGGAAGCCGAAGGCGCCGATCCGGTAGTTCATGGAAACCACAATGACTGTCTCACTGTGAGCTAGGTAACGGCCATCGTACACGTCCAGAGAAGAGGACCCACTGTAGAACCCTGGGAATGTTAAATATCACAGTGTGGTGTCAACCCATTGTAGCACAATCTCCCACACACAGACAGAAGCTTTGCCTGTGGTTATAAATCCAAGACACAGTGTTTCAAGGATATGGTCGGAAATGTTTAATGTCTAGAGGTGTCCAAAGGAAACGAAAGACACTGTCATAGTCTGGATTGGATTGTCTGATTTTTCTGTATTTTTACTTTATAACCTGAAAATTGGTCAAATCTCTCCAGTAGTTAGCCATGATGTGGGGATGTTATCTAAACTCTACAGAGAATTGTTGTCTGTGGGGAGTGCCAAGCCCCTGTGATTGGTGGAGAGGCGGGTGTAAAGCATGTATATTAACCAGAACCTATTAACCTTAATTCAGATCTTTGAATCAAGATCTTGCCACATCGGGCAAGTAAATACTGTACAACATCTCACTTGCCCGTTCGGGCAAAAGGTTTCAATCATTATTGTATCATAAATTACATTATCGTTCTCTTGTCCCCCTCCCCTTGCCCACATCGGAGAATGCTTGTTTGATGACTTGATTTAAACAAGCCGCTGGCCAATCAAGAATGGAGTTGGCGCTAGTAACGCATGACTGGCGGCTGTGAAGAAGAAGAAGAAGAGGATGGCTGCATACGAGCGAAAGAGTTTTTTTTATAGGCGTCCTGGAACAAGGAGGCTCGCCATTATCTTAGTTTTTTTCTGTATAGGGGGTAGTAAAAATTGACTTCGGGCAAGTAGAATTCCAGCCCCATCCCAGTCTCTCCTAATTTTCATTGATCCATCATCAGCACCAGAAAAGCAAGTACAAGGTTCTCATATACAGTAATCTTTTATGCTCCCTGCTGGAGTGCAAGGTACAACCTGGTGCACTGCTGATCTTCACTGGAAGAATGAGTCATGTCTAACTGATTTATATTTTGTCTCATTGTGAATAAGTTGTGACCAAGTACCTCCGCCGTAGATCCAAACCATGACGGTGAGATTGTGCGGCCTGGGTGAGGAGGGCACCCAGACATTGAGGTACAGGCAGTCCTCGCTCATATCTCTGTTGGGGTTCCACATCTCGCTGCCCTGGAAGCCTGGGTACGACGTGTCCACGAACTGGAAGCAGGCGTCGGGGTAGGCATTGGCGTCGTACACCCCCGTCCACGGACGCTTGGGCTCAGCGCGACGGAAACGCTGCTTCCCTACCGGTGGCTCGGCGAAGGGGATGCCCAGGAAAGAGGTGACGTAGCTTCGGTCCATCACAGGCGTGCGGAAGCCGCGGACTCGACCGGTGCGCGTCTGAACGGTAAGGTCTGCCTCACTCTGGGAGGAGCAGGCGGGGATGAGGAAGGACAGGACGAGGATTGGGGAAAGGAGGAGAAGGAGCGAGGTCTGCATGACGGAGGCAAAGGCGGTCTGTGCGGCAGGAGCTGTGGTCGTGATTCCCTCTCCGATCAGGGAGGGCAGGGTCTCTGCTTCCCCTCAGCTCTACAGACAGATAGACAGATAGACAGAGAGACAGAGAGAGACTAATGTGATTATACTAAAGGAGAGTGATGGAGAACAGAGGGAGGGAGAAATCAGATGATAGGACAGAGGAAGTAGGAAGTGTCATCAAGGTAGATTCAGAGATTTGTTCAGACAGATACTGGTCACACATCTCTTAAATGCCACATGGAATCACATATTCTCTATTCAGATTCAAACCAGATCTTGAAACAATGTCTTGGTATCATTCAAAAAGGTTCACCATCTAAAATGTGATGGCAGAGGTGGCGAGCTCTTGCCTGACCCGATTGTGCCCGAATGGGCTGTTTGCATATCTTAACTTGTTGGTAGAGGTTTTTTGTTTTTATTAACATTTGATTTTAGGTGAGGCGGGGCACCTCCACTATAAACTACTGGAGGAAACCCTGGTAGGTGTTCACATATCTGGATACAAAAGGGTTGTCCTAGAAGTTAAGACGTAGAAATCTAGACGCACCCTAGCGGCAGCAAATCTAATTTGCAGCCAGGGTCGTCTAGCAACTCTCCGCTGGCTTGCGAGCTAGAAAAACCAAACTCTGGTCAGGCCGATCACATCGTGTATAGAGTCGGTGGGCGGGCTTAACATAATGACGGCAGAGTTGCGACGGTTCTGCGTGAATTCCCTGCTATTACTTGAAAACAAAGAAGATGGCTGCTGCTGCTGGCGAACAGCGGTCTTTGGAATCGGCTTTGGCCGTGACTCTGGAAGACTTGGAGTTAAGCACTGAAGTCATTCTTAAAAAAGGAAGATTCGGAGTTCGGAGTTTTGCCGACCGTATACGGCAAAAGTTTAATCTATCAACTAGCGTTGCTCTGGTTGGCTATGAGTGCAGAGGGAAGTTGAAAGACAACCGTTTATCCCGCCCCTCGGATTGAGCCCTGTCAATGGTGAGTTCCCAGACCCAACATCTTGATGTGGCTCTGGCTCGTCAGGCTAATTCTTAGGTCAAGTGATGAATACTCCACTAATCACCAAGGCAGACGGACTCTGCAGATGCAGAATTCAACAGAATTTTCTGCAGATTTTCAGCAGATTTTGAACAACATTAACAAATAAAATAAAATACTCATAATGTTAACACACGTCGACCCTTAGCAGAAAAACTGTCCGCTAAATTCCGCATGATTTTCATTATGGATCACAGCTGAGAACTGTACAAATTGGTACATTCCGTTTTGATCTATTCTCGGCCAATCGCTAATCAAGAAAAATATATTTTTCCAGTGGCGGCAAATCTCTGTGGGTGTGCCACGCGAATAATTTCTATGTAAAAGATATAGATGGAAATGAAGCTCAGACTTATTTTACAGAGATGGATCAAATGTGAAAATAAAAAAAAATAATAATAAATAAAAAAAAAAGGTTTCTCTAAGGTCTGACTAATCAATATACAATATGGAAAATAGATGCAAATCATGTATAAAATAATGAAACAGAAATTATGTTTATCTAATGGATTATAACTGTGATGCGTTACATCAGACAATTCTCAACACATACATTGATGTAACGATTTGCTTGGAATCATTCATTAGGACAACAGAACATGTGTGGTAAAATGATATCACAACATGGTCATATCATTTTTAAAATGAATATCTAATGGATGGCAGCTAGGTAAACACGTGTGAGGCGGGCTTCTTCAGGACGTCTACACACCCTGATGCAGGTTATCAGTTAATGTAGCTGCGTAGGTGGGCAGCGACTTCCCAGAAAAGACTTATTAAATATTCAACACAACACCAAGACAACAGCAGTCTGACGGTGTCTGGCTGCTCCACAGCCCAGATAACATGACAGTGTAACAGTAGAATCAAGCTGCTTCTGCTTCTGTTCAGAAGTAACAGCTGTTGGGTGCACTCTGCAGGATTCAGTCTTCCATCACATCCCATAATATGACATGGATCCAGCTAAACATACAGATCGGTGTTGTAGTGCTCGAGATCGGCCTTGGTCTCGAGACCACTTTTTGAAGGTCTCGGTCTCGTCTCGACCGTATTTTTTACTCGGTCTTGTCTCGGTCTCGGATAAAGAGGACTCGGGATTTTATTTCAAGACCGGTCAAGACCACGACTGCAGGGATTTCACTAAATTGCCCGTCTATCGTCTGATGTATGTGTTAACATCATTACTGTGATTGGATGTAAAACGTCCTGCTTCAAATTCAAAACACAAACAGACATTCTGCCCCAGAACAGAAATTTCAAAAGGAGAAAATACTGGCTTTAGCATTGTTGTCAGAAAACACAGCATTTCACCTTAGCATGTTTCCTTAATATTTGATGACACATTGTGGTCATTTTTTTAAATAATACAGTAAATATATTACATATTGCACCTTTAAGGAACACCATAGAAAAAAATAATGCTGTGGTTTGGTATCAAAACCTTTTTAACGGAGATTTTTGCAAGATTGGATAGCAAGCACTTCTGGAAACCACTTCCCATTTCATCAATATACCTAGGAAAGCCATAATTCTCTGAATGGACAGTGGGGTCAAGTTTTTAAAAAATGGTTGGGACTAACATCATCACACAGGAATACAATTGGCCTCACTGAATCCAAAAGTCTTAACTTTCCAGTCACACCCAATTTGTGCAATTCCAAGACTGTTTAGGGACCCCGGCATGCAGAAATAGTCAAATACACCCTTTGTACAATAGGCGGAAACAACACATTTATACAGCATGACAAAAACTGCATGGGTTTAGCATTAAGTGGGCATGTCAGTAAAGGGGAGACTTGTGGGTACTTATAGACTGCATTTTCATTTAGATATGTTGAGGTAAGAAGTCAGGGGACCCCTTTTAAAATGGCCATGCCAGTTTGGAGCGTTATTTAGCCCCCTTCCCAACAAGCAAGCATGACATGTCCAATGGATGCCTTAGGTTCTCTAGTTTATCTTCACACTAGCTTTAAAACGGAGCCCCCTACAGCCTCGCAAAAACAGTAAAGTCGGCTGAAATTGCCGGCGGTCCCGTGGGTCTCTCAATGTTGTACCTGAATGCCGTTTGCTCAGTGGAATGGAGTACCTTGGAGTAATCGAGAACACCAATGTTGAGACTCAGATACATTCTCTATGCTGCTCTGCTCACACTGCACTGCTCACATACCCCAACTGATTGGATTATTTGATATCGTGATGCAATTTTCACCTACATTACACAGTGTGTATTTCAAAACATTTGCAACATATCTGATATCTGATTCACATCTTCCGCTGTTCTGATTCCATCCAGAGATTCCAAAAAAAAAAAAAAAGATAATATAATATATATAATTATAATATAATAATGAAACCCTACTGCAATTGCTGAAATCTCGGTTACCAAGTTTCCACTGTGAAGGAGGGAATGTATTTTCTTTCAGCATGCGTGTTAAAAGCCCCTCAGTACTCAACAACAAAGGCTGAGACAGGTGCATGGTCATGAGGGAACTATAAAAAGGCATCAGAGTAAAACCCTGGTAAATGCCACACCGTTTGATGGATTAACTTACCAGATATGTATATCCACATACTATGGAACTTTATAACTCTAAGAGACTGTATAAGAGACATGTATTTATAGTTTGATGGTGCTGGGGGAAGGGACATTTCTTTTGTCACCAACATTCTGAATTCTATTTGTATCATATTTAGTCAGAGTCAACAAGTGTGTCTTAACCTTTATCCACCCAAATTTTAACAACTGACTTTTTCCATTGGCGGGCGAAACTGTCAATCTACCGGTCACGTTGGCGGGTAGCCAGTGAGATATGAGTGATTTATTAGTTGTTGTTTTTTTGCTACTGTTGTTCTTTCACATTTCAACCAAGTCTGCCATTGGCTTGGCACTGAGCTCAAAAAATGTGGCGGCATGAAGGCCGGCTGAAACAAGCAAGCCATAAACAGATGAGGATGATTCAAAGAACTGTAAAAGAAGACCAAGTGGACAGTTGGTGACAATGGCAAGGTTCGTGAGAGGCTGATTTACGACAGCAGTAAATCATTAATAACTTGTCAGCACTTAAATATGTATTCTTAAGTCCAACAATGATTCTTGCGCACATGCAAATTGTCTGGTAAAAAGCCTGTGTGGCAGGTGGATTTGAAAATCCACCTGCCACAGTGGCTGGTGGCCAAAAAAGTTAACTTCAGGCCCTGCTAATAAGGGAATAAGGATATTCAGTTTACAATGACAGTTGATACATATTAGCAGGGTTTCTACAAGTCAAATTTAAGACATTTTTAAGACCATTATGAATGAAATTTAAGACCTATATCACGTCATCAAAAAAAAAAAGTCAGATGTCAGAGTCCGGAAACACTGTCTGAAACAATTCCCCGATTTCCTCATTGACTATATAATCTAGAGTGGCTGCAATATAGGTTGCATGTTGGTCTCATTTGTAGTCATAATACAGTTATTTATATTTAGACTAGCGACAGAATAAATAAAAAAAACATTCTAAAGCGGAGGGAACATTTCAATGAGCATTAGATTAGAGGTAGCATTACATTGGCGTAGGAAAATTAAGACCTGTAATACAATACTTCTGCGAATTTAAGACTTTCTAAGGCCTACAATTATGAATTTTGAAATGTTAGACTTTTTAAGACCCTGTGGAAACCCTGGATAGATGGAAAGGCAAATCAATGTAGATGTCAGTGGGTTGCTGAGCCCAGGAGTAAACTGCAGCGCTCTGCTGTCCTTGCACCTAATAAAAAGTAATTAAAGAAACATCCGTGTGGGCTCCAGTTTCCTCCTGGACCCAGCGATGGACTGACATGCTGTTGGATATTATGCTTTCAACTACTAATCCTAACTGTGGCTTCCATACACCCTCATTAGTTACTCAAGAGGATACAATCTATCTGCAGTGACATTTCTACAAATAGCCACATTGTTACCAAGTCTGAACCATATGGAAAACTTCCTATTGGAATCAGATTAGACTTCAAAGACATGACTTGGACTTGGCATTAAAGTGCTCATATTATGCTCATTTTCAGGTTCATAATTGTATTAAGAGGTTATATCAGAATAGGTTTACATGGTTTAATTTTCAAAATATTTCACATATTTTTACTGTACTACACATTGCTGCAGCTCCTCTTTTCACCCTGTGTGTTGAGCTCTCTGTTTTAGCTACAGAGTGAGACATCTCACTTCTGTTCGTCTTGGTTGGGAGTCGCACATGCTCAGTAGCTAGGTAAGGACTACTAGCCAGTCAGAAGCAGAGTATGAGGGCGTGTCCTGACAGTACCTAGGTAAGGACTACTAGCCAGTCAGAAGCAGAGTATGAGGGCGTGTCCTGACAGTACCTAGGTAAGGACTACTAGCCAGTCAGAAGCAGAGTATGAGAGCGTGCCCTGACAGTACCTAGGTAAGGACTACTAGCCAGTCAGGAGCAGAGTATGAGGGCGTGCCCTGACAGTAGCTAGGTAAGGACTACTAGCCAGTCAGAAGCAGAGTATGAGGGCGTGCCCTGACAGTACCTAGGTAAGGACTACTAGCCAGTCAGGAGCAGAGTATGAGGGCGTGCCCTGACAGTACCTAGGTAAGGACTACTAGCCAGTCAGAAGCAGAGTATGAGGGCGTGCCCTGACAGTACCTAGGTAAGGACTACTAGCCAGTCAGAAGCAGAGTATGAGGGCGTGCCCTGACAGTACCTAGGTAAGGACTACTAGCCAGTCAGAAGTATGAGGGCGTGCCACGCTAGCAGCTAGGCGAGCATTATAACGTGTGTTACAAAGTGAAGTAAAGGCTGGACTACAATAGAGCTGTTTGGAGCAGTTTGTGAACAGTGTTCTGTTGGAGATGGTAAGTCCCTTTGGGGGGGACTTTGGGCTTTTTCACTTTGTAAACCAATTACATATAGTACACAAAAAAATATATAACACAATAAAGGAAAGGGAAACAGCCAAAAAGCATAATATGAGCACTTTAAATTGGGACTAATGCATAGGAAAACAGTTGGGGCATACTGCAGCAGGGTATTGTTGGTTGGTTTGGAATGTCTGCAATGCATAGGCTCTTCACTCCATACATTTCATCTCAATGTCAATAATCTCTATGGAAATAACCGTCGGCAGTCTGTTTGCTGTATCCTCCCTAATGGAAAAATTTAATCTTAGCACAAGCAGCACAAACAATATCAGTACTAGTCTTCAGTAAACTCTAAGACTAGTACTTAGACTAGTAAGCTTAGTAAAGACTTGTTACTGGACTGAATATATTAAGAGCTGCGACGATGAATCGATGCGTTATAGGGCTGGGTTAAAATAATCAATTCTCGTTAAATTAATTAATTGAAATTAATTTAATTAATGAATTCAATGTAATCACACTATCCATGTTGGAAGTCCATTGATAATATTATCTCCCTGTCTGTTTAAATGTGCGTGTGTGCGCGCGTGTGTGTGTGCGTGCGTGGGGGACAGCGAAAGGTGACATCACCAAAATAGATTCTCCATACTAATATTGCCGAGAGGGAGTGTGTTCAGAAATAGTATCAATACATCACACACACAAACACACACACGCACACACAGCTGCCCCCTATCCCTTACAGCACCTCCAAGCTAATCCTGTCACTATGACAACCATACATTGCAAAACAAGAGCCTCCCAACCTGACAGGTGGGAGACAACTGTCTCCAGCCATTGTTGCGCATTTATAGGCAAAAAACTATTCTGCAGAGCCATGTTAGATGAAGTTAACTGTTGACACGATACAGTAACGTGAGCTATTTAAATTAGCTGGATACATTAAACCTCATTTGCTCTTACCAGTGTATCACTGTGTGTACTTTGTCCACAGCGATCCCACCAATCGGTCCCAAAACGTCCCAGTTAGAGATGCCCTAAACATATTCTTTGCATATCTTTACAATCATTCCCCGAAAGAACCAAGCAGGCCTGCCTTGCTGCAGTAGCGTGTAGCTCGCTAGCTCTATACTTTGTTGCCGTTTCCCGAAGCGAATGGAGTTTGAGCACGGCAGCACACACACAGCAGAACATCCGGCGTCGCCGAATGTGAGGCAATTATCCTGGACATGTATTGTCGTTGATCCAGAGTAGTCAGACAGTGACCTTCATCAAGACCTGTTAGCTTAACTGCCAGTTATGTTTCATAATGTATTTCAGTGGCGTAAGAGGCTGAAAATAGTGCCCCCCTTTTCTATTTATTCAATTGAGAATCAGTTTTGAATCGGAATCGATTCTGAATCGAATCCTCACCAAGAACCGTGATGAAATGTCGTTTCTTTTACTTTGAGGCTGTGGATTTATACACAACTGTAAAAGTCTTGTGTGTATCTTTTTTTCCAGATCATGCTTCTGGTGTGTAGAGGACGTCTGGTTTCACTGAAGTCTATGTGGGCTGGCGACTTGCTAGTACTGTAGTACTATGTGCATGAGACAGTAAACAACTACTATACCTGAAAACAATACCACATTTTTCTCACACACAGTTTGGCCCCTACAGCTGCAAATCCACACTGTGATAGAAATAGCGGTAGAGGAGACATGTCTGCTGTAGCACTGGACAATCTTAAAGGTCTGAGAATGTGGACTCACACAGTCTGGATGGTGGACTTAGCTGTGGGCAACATGAAGGGCTGTCATCATATGCATTTCACTACGGGGTGTGTGTGTGTGTGTGTGTGTGTGTGTGTGTGTGTGTGGGGGTGGGGTGTGTGGGGGGGGGGGGGGGGGAGCAGCAGGGTTACAGGCCTGCATGGGAGTACAACTGTAACATTTGCGATTTGGAGTTTTCCCATGTTCCTGTTAGGGGTGCACGATGTATCCACTCAATTTTTTTTTGCAATATCACGTTGTGCGATATCAATGTCGAAAATGTCCCGATATTCCGTTTGTTTTGTGGCGATGCACCGGTGGCTGTGTGTTGTGATCCGCATATTTCATTGGCCAGTTGCCCTGTCCAACGTTCACACTTCGACAGCGTGATTGAAGAGGGAGATAGAGACAGCGAAAGAAGCGAGCGTGTGAAGCGAGAAAAGGACAGAAAGAGACAGAAAAGTAAGAAGATAAGTGTGGCTCGGGGAGACGACGGAATTATGGAGATGGAAGAGGAAACGTTAGTAGCCAAAACGAATGCCTCCTGGCCAGCGTGGAAGAACTTTGGCTTTAAGCCAAGCTAATGCAGCGCGTAAGAGACTGTCTGACAACATTATGGAAAGGACAGAGGTCAGCCTTTTATTTTAAAGAGCAAGACCCTTTTTGTTTAACATGAAACATCCCCCGAAACCGCTATTGCCAAACCCACCAGACTCCATTTAAATAAATGTTAATTTTATCACAATAAAACACACTTCATTCAAAGTTAACAGAAACAAAATAAAACTCTAAAAAGCCGTCTTGGTTCATCTTTCCACTGTTCCAACAATCACCACTATGGTTTGATTGAAATAAACCCTTAATTCACCCATTTACATGTGCAAATATGCTGGCTCTACACACGCTGAAAGTACTGATTATTTAAATGGAGGATTTTACTCTTTAACAAAAAGATCTCTCTCTATAGTCCTTCCCATGTTGTCAGACACTTAGAATAATAATCTGAGCCTGTCAGTGACAAAAAAACAGCACTTTTAGTGGACGGAAATTCACAATGCGTATTTTCCCTATATGATTACATTGCAGACAGGTTTGGTTAGCGTTCTCGCTTAATACTGGACCAATTTCAAAGATTTTTGTTCACATTAGTCATTTAGACACCAACGCATGAGAAAATTAGCCTGGCTCCGCCCTCCTACGTACTTCCGCTTCATTTTCATTTTCCCTCAGTACGTTGCCTGGGTTTGCTGTATATTCTTGGGTTTTCTCCGGCCAATCTTTACCTGTCCAATCGCGAGCAAGAACAGTCTGTGCTGAGTTTTGTTGGTGGCCATGATGTTGCGGCCCTCCTCCCCACGGGGTTCGGGAAAAGTTAGATTTTCCAGCTCGCTCCGTTAGTGGTGAAGGAGTTGGCTAAAGGCTGTTTTACGCTTCTGCGTCAACTCCACGCCGTAGCTACGCCATCGCTCCTACGGCGTTGTGACCCTTTTGGAGTTCTGCGTCGGGGTTGCTTTGCATCGCGGTGCATTTCACCGCCAGAACGCTAGGGGGTGTCGCCTGTGTCTGTGTCGCTCACCACCGAAATGGTACTCCGAATTGCAAACCCCATAGACTGTCGTGCTAAAATATGAATCTTATTTGTTTGGCCTTTTCTTGCTTAGATTTTGTAAAAAAGTATCGAGAAATAGACACAGTAAAATCCATTGACCTAGTTACTGTAACCAGAAAACAAGTCTGAGGTTATTTGCGAGGTGTCTGCCAGCCAGTTTATGTTATGTTAGCAAGCTAACTTTAGCACAACTGCCCACAAAGTACTGCTTGCTGGCGAAGTGCTAATTTCAAAACGTTACTGACATATAGACACTTTACAAACGGATAACCCCGTCATTGTAACCAAAATAGGTCTGAGTTTATTTGCAAAGCTTATGTCAGTGAACTAGCATGTTGCTACTCCTGACAGTAGGCTGCTTGAAACACCGACTATCAACACACAGGACCAGTTGACCACTCACAGTCTTTGTAGTCCACGTCGCCTCGACGCGAAGTTACACATTTTTGGAGGTGCACGTCGAGCTACGGCGGAGACTTCTGAGGGGGGCTCGCAGCGACGCAGAGGGGTCTGCGGGGGTACGCCGTTGATTCGACGCAGAAGCATAAATCAGCCTTAAGGCGAACGCTAGCGATGCTAAGCCGATGTCACGACCAAACGTTAGCGATTGGTTCTGGCAGATCCAGAGTGGCTCTGGGCAGATCCAATAGTTTTAAACTTCAACAGAGTACCCGCCTTCAAGGAAGTTAAGAGTGGCCAGACTCTCTGTACAAATGAAATGTACCAGAGTCTGGTAGGCTATGGGAAAATATGGTCCAGGTTGAAAATTACCCTTCAGGAAGAGATTGGAATGATGTTACTGACTCAGCCAACCTGATTTCCGCTGCCCGCTCTAGTGTAATTCGCCTTGCCTTGAAAAATTGCTGTGGATGTTTACATGCCATCCAGCACTCTGCCATGGGCGCAGACCCAGCCATGTTCCACCCTACTGTTTTATATTCTAACAATTCCTACAATTGACAACATGAACGTAAGTCCTACCACAAATTCCAGAAATTCTCTTTAAAAGCGGGTCACATCACAGACACTAGGTCCATGTTGTTGAAAATCAAGGGAGGACCTCATGTAAGAGAGAGGGAAAGGGGGAGGAAAAGAGGGAGGGGGGTGTTTGCATCGCAATTATTTATAGCAGTGACAGCTGCGTGGCGGGAACAACAGTGAAAGGGGGAAAAGAGAGGAGGGAGAGTGAGGCTGCTGGGAAGCAGAGTAGAGAGAATAACGATGCTGGGGGAAAAAGAAGAGAGGGAAGGATGGAACCTCCTCTCCTCTGCTTCTCTTCATAGTCGTCCGATTCATCCACCAACTCTCTGTAGGGCTGGCTCAGGTTGGCCTTGGACCAGCCCTTAGTTATGCTGCTATAGCTCTAGACTGCCGGGGGGCTTCCTTTGACACACGGAGCTCCTCTCTCCTCTTTCTTTCCATCTGCGTGCATTCGTGTCCCAGTAATGCTCGTCACTAACTTATCTCCAGGGAGTCCTTAAGTTTTCTCGCCTCGCAGATTTCCTTGGATTGGGTTGGCACATAAATCATGGTTGCAGCTGTTGCCGTGGTCCTGCTTGACGCCCCGCAACGCCCTGCTACACCCCGCCACGCCCATTATGCCCTACTATACCCTGCAACACCCTACTACGCCCGACAACGTCCTGCTATGCCCCACAACGCCCTACTACACCCTGCTACGCCTGACAACGTCCTGCTATGCCCCACAACGCCCGACAACGTCCTGCTATGCCCCGCAACGCCCTACTACGCCCCGCAACACCTTACTACGCCCGACAACGCCCTGCTATGCCCCGCAACGCCCTGCTACGCCCAACAATGCCCTGCTACACCCTGCTATGCCTTGATCTGCTACTACTGTTATTTCTAGTCATAGTTCCACTAGCTTTATTGTTACTATAAATGTTAATCATTCCAACGGCTATGATTATTACGAATCTTGAAGGCTTGCTCGTACTATGCATGTACAGTACAGTATGCTATACCTCAGTTTGACAGATGCTCAGTCCTTTACCATCCGTTTCCATGAAAGCTGCAGTGAGGTTTGTTTGGAGTGAGAAGATAGTTTATGCCAAACAGAGAGAGGTTTTAAAGGTGGGAGGATACAGATGTTGACATCGAACAGTGAACAGGTCCTCAAGCTTGGAATAAACTTGATACAAATATGGACAATAGTCTACTGGCACTGCATCACAATTCCTGCAAATGGCACAAACCACAGGATATCACACTGTCTGACATATTTCAACCCCGTCTCCTAAAAAAAGACTTTCCCAGACAACTAAACTGTATTCTAAATTGTGTTGGAAACGTATTTTCAAGCGGACAGAGCACGTTGTGAAACGGTCGCTGTTTTTTTTAAGATAATTTTTTGGGCATTTTAGGCCGCTGAAGATGTAAAAGGGGAGCAAAAGGCGGAATGACATGCAGCAAAGGGCTGCAGGGCGGAATTGAACACGCGGCCGCTGCGTCAAGGACTGACCCTTAATATATGGGGCGCATGATCAACCAGGTGAGCTATCCAGGTGCCCAGATGGTTGCCGTTTTAAACAATTAACATTGTAAATTGAAAAAAAAAAATAATTGGTTAGGTTTAGAAAAAGGTTTGGGTTGAAATACAAAAAAGTCAACATAATAGACACTGCCATGGACACCACTTTCTATTGTGCAATTTTCTGGGCATGAAAAGTGGATACATTTACACACTCATTCGGACACTCAAATAAAATGGCAGACATTAAACGTAGTGCACTATAAACTGTAGAAAACAAAGTGGCGTGATCTCGGACACACCAATGTATCAGCAGCCGTACTTTGACAACAACTTGTGACAACTTCTGGAGGTGATCCCCAAGAAAAGAAGGGGTTCCAGTGGGTGAGGAAATAAAGAGAGGAGGGCAGAGGGAGACACGGAGTGGAGGGGACTGGGTGGGAGGAAATGTGTCACTTCTCAAATTAGACTGGAGGAATTTGTGTATGGAGTTCACAGGAGGATTTGGTTTCACTGGGGGCGGGTGCAAGTAATGTGTCTCTCAGGATAAAACACTGGACAGAAAAGTCAGCGGAGGGCTGCACAACTACGGTCAAAATGATAATCACAACACTGAGATCCTGAATATTATATACACATATTTGAATAAACAGAGCACTGCTTTCCCTGTTCTGCTATATTCTTGGTAGTCTCGCATTGCCAGACCTGCTGTATCTCCACAGCGCTGTGGAGTAAGGTCTGGCTACACCACACGTGCATTCTGGGATAGGAGGGAAAAAAAACGCTCTGGGTTGTTTGCATTTCTTTTAAACCAATCACAATGGTCTTGGACGGCGCTAAGCTTGGGACGCAGCGACGGTGGCTCTGCTAAATTGTCTCGGTGAAGGAAGTTGTTTTGGTGGAACATTTGCACCCCGCAAAAGAAAACTTAACTGTTGACACAGTACAGTAACGTGAGCTATTTAAATGAGCTGGATACATGGTTAAACGTCATTAGCTCTTACCAGTGTATCGCCGCATCCAGCCTACTTCATCCACAGCAATCCCACCAATCAGTCCCAAAACTCCCGTAAACATATTCTTTGTATATCTTTACAATCATTCCCTGAAAGAACCAAGCAGGCCTGCCTTTTTGCACGATCCAAATTTTCTTCAAAACTTTTTCAGCGTGTAGCTCGCTAGCTCGAAGTTTGTTGTTGTCGTTTCCCGTAGCGAAGGCAGTGGCGGATGCAGAACGTGACCTGGATTAAGTCGAGGTGGGCCTGAATCTAGGCAGTTGGCCCAAATCATCCACATAGTTCCCCGAATCCAGGAAATTATGCTAGAGCAGCAGTCATGAGTTGCCTGATGAAACATTTCTAACAGGGCTTAAAGGAGAAAAAGGGAATTCATTATAGATGGATTATCATTTTCGTTGTTCAAGATACTGCTCGTTCAACTTCCAATTACGATTAACTATCTCATATTTTTGACTAGGCTAAATAAGCCAAACTAACAACAAACCATCTACTATTTTCAACATACTAGGTCATAGTTTTGACCTTAAGAAAAACATTATTTTATCTCATGTATTGTTTTCTTGTCCCTGTAGAAATGTGTTTCTTTATGTTGAACATTGGACACGTTTGAGCAGAAGAGGACGGTGAAGTGCTCCGATATTGGCGAATTTGCGTTTCTAGGATGGCGAAGGAATGTCCCGCCTTTAGCCACCTCTGATTGGCTGGTACCCACTGCCTTCGTTTGTTGGATTGGTTAGGTTTAGGCATGAGGAAGGAGATTGGTTAAGGTTAGGGTGAGAATACCAGAGTAAGCCAATCAGAGGCAGGGTAGGGCGGGACATGGCTTCGCCCTCTTAGGAAACATAAATTTCCCTCCGTTTGTGCGTCTTCTTCTGGACTGGTTTAAACCGACAGAAAGCTGCCGGAGCTTCTGCTTCTGACCTGCGGGGAGAAACACAGCCTTCACACACACCCTGCTGCAGACATTCACTCCCAGTACTATGTCCTCTTTCTGTGTGCTGAGCCTCAGCAAAAATGATTGCAACTTGTTTAGCCATACTAAAGCAAAATCAAGATACCATGACACTTCCAGCGAATGTTACCGTTGTTCGTGCCAGATGCTACATTGAGGTTACATTGACCAATGAAAACACCAACACACTTTTTTTTGTGAATTTCTGATTGGGCGGGCCGGCTGTCAATGTGGGCGGGCCCAGGCCACAGCTCCGCGCCTGAGCGAAGGGATTCTGAGAACACACAGACAGCTGGCGGAGGGACATCCTGCTAGTGTACAAATCTTTGCATTAAAAAAGTAGGGCCAAACCCAAATAGTTTCTGCATGTTGTTTTGTCGGGACTGAGCCGTTACCAGAAGTCTGCTAGGATTTAATGACTAAGTGGGTGACGGCAAATAATAGAACAGCTAGAACAGTCTGGTAAGTTCAGAAAATGGCATCACTCTACCGTAATGTAGTCTTTAAAAAGGTGTCAAACTCAAAGCCCGCGGGCCAAATGCGGCCCCTCGCAAATTCTGATCCGGCCCGCGTATCAATTTAGTTTCACGATAAATGTTGGCCGACTTTGTACCGAATGTACCGACTTTGAGACTCAGAAATTCCACCAGAAGCAGAGTTTTCATATTCAGGCGATGAAACAGGTCGATAAAAAATAAAAACAAAAAAATGTAATCATTGTTTTGCTTGATATGCAAAACTCTATGATGGCTAAGGAACTCTTTCTGAGTTCTTAGGGCATAGAGCAATCCCGGAAGGGAAATGTTGTGGATATAGACTACGGTGCGGTTAACTTTACCCTTCCTCTGATACAGGCAGGCACACCAGTGTTCTCTATGCCCTGGTGACTGACTGACAGGCTGAGGTTGTAAGGCACAGGCCATTTTATTTCTATAGCACATTTCAGCAACAAGGCAATTCAGAACAATTTACCTAAAACATTAAAAGAGCAGTTTAAAAAGAGATAGAAAATAAAAAACGGGCTACAATAGAATAAGAACAAAACATACAGTGCAGTGTAAGAAATTAATAATTATTTGATGTAATAGGTTGTAGGGAGGGGAGAGGGTGTGGTTTTATTTTGTGTGGAGTGTAAAATAACAGAAATAAATAACTAAATGTTCTAAGTAAATAGCCAATATTTTTTAAATTAATTTTCAAAATGCAATAAATAAAACAGATATTAAAGAGTACTCAGTTCTGCTGCTTTAAGTATTCTGCTAAATACAACCAATGGCTTGTTGAATTTAAAACAAATGAAAGGAAATCATTTACAGCATTCTTTTACTGAACAAATGGAACATTGATTTGAATATAAAAAAGGTACCACTAGAAAAGTGCAGTTTTCTAGTGACATTTTCTTTCAACTTACACCAAAAAAATCTCAGAGTGTCTTTCGTGATATGTATATTGCGATAAGACGATAGGAAAACAATATATTTTGCAGCCTTGATTTAAAGGCCGTTGGGCTCCAGGTGATGGCAGAATGGTAATATGGAGAATCAGCCCATACAGCTGCAGTATAAACTGAGTTTTTTTTCGCCCTGCCCACTCCAACATGAAACTGTTCACTGCTTTTTGTCCTGACACTTAACCCACCCACAGGCTCTGCAGGTTACAAGTCCCGCTGCACATCAAACACGGCCCCTAAAGTGCCAACACAAAGTTTTCACACGGTATCAGCTTAGGTCTACAGCAAGACTGTTGTTATGATAGCTCCATCTGTCTGCTCAATAATGTAGAGTGTGTATTACGATCAGGGATCAACCAATTATCGGCCCTGGCCGGTTACCGCGACCAATATTTGGTGATTTGCAGATTATCTGTATCGGTGTTATGTGGCTCGGCTCCAGCTCTGTAAGCAGTCTGCAACACTTGCAATCAAACTGTTAAACCTTCAGGAAGCTATTTTGGTTTTTAGTTATTATTTTTTCGACTGTCTATTACGTTTTAAATTTTAAGTTTTATTAAATAATTGCTTAAAGCTTTTAAATATACTTGTGAGTTGGAGTTTGTAACATTCCAAAATGTTAATTTTTTGAAATTTAAATTTTAACAGTAAATGCATATCAGTTCCAAATATCGGTTATATTAACTACTAATTATCGGTATTGGTGTCGGCCCTGAAAAACCAATATCGGTTGGTCCCTAATCATGATTATATGGAAATCATCCACAAACTGAACAGTGAGCTACATATTGATTAGACGACAACTTCACTTTGAGATATTGGTCATGTAGGGCCCTCTCACGCTGTGCAAAATACATTTTACACATGTGGCCCTAATCCTCTTCTGTACAGATCAGATAAATGATGATATACAATAAATGAGAAAATGCGTTGGGGATGTTAACGTTATTTTTTTAAAGAAAACTACAGCAGTAGGGTTACTGGATGGGGTTGTACATCTGTTTGTGCCTCCACAGGCCCAATATTTTAGACCCATTCCAGAAGAGACCTGTAGGAAACCTACCAATGCGCATGAATACATTTTCAAAAAAGAAGAGACATGATCTGATGCAAAACGCGGTAGACCTGAACAGACCCAAAAACAGAGAGCACTGGCAGGAGCTTGATGATGAGCCACCACGGTGGATAGGCCTGTAACAATTATTACATAATTAATTGTCTAATTGTCAATTATTTTTAATTTCTTTTAATTTTCTTTTTTTTTTTTTACATAATTTCCGTTTCTTTGTTTAACTACAATTAATTGATTACATTAGCTAAGGTCTTAAGACATGTGACTGGTAATTGTTGATTTTGTGTAGATAAAGCCAAATATAATTATCTAAGTGATTATTGGTCGGACTGTATATTTTTATTATTATTTCAATTGTTAGTTGTAGGCACTTGACCCAATACACGTTCATAGCAACAAATATGATAAGGGGGGAAACAGTTAGCAAAAATGTAAAAAATGAGGAGGCGTTGTTTACTTTGTAGGCTGTGTGTTTGTTTTATTACATTATCTGGGTCACATGACAGTGATATAACCAAAAGATGGATCCTGGGATTCATTCAATTCACTTTATTTGTTTGAAAAAGCCATACATAAATACTTCTTTTTTTTTATTTGACTGAAAGACAATTATATTGTTAATTGCAATTCTTTCTGAGACTATTAATTGTACAGCAAAACTTGGAATTGTTACAGCTCTAGTGGTGGAAAAGAGCAGCCATACAAGCCATTTTTTCTTTACTTCAACAGGGTTTTTCCTGCCATTTATTTAAATATGAATATTATTATACTTTTAACCAGTTTTGTGAATTGGGGTTTAATTCAGTCAAGCATAATATACATTTTTGTTTTTTTTAAATTCAGATTTCTGGAAATAAGGTAACACAGACCTTGTTGCCTTTACTGTACGCGGACCGATCATGCTTTCTGCCGTGGGTAATCCCCCAAAAAAGGCCCATCCTGAGCCAGGAAAAAAAACCTGTTCACAGTTCATACCATACCTGTGATGATGATGATGATGCAACATCCGTCGGCTGTACGTCCACTCTAATATCCAACATTAGATATTGGACATATTGACACATGGACCACATTGACTCTCCTGCTGCCAGAAATACTCACGCGGGAACCAAACATGGATTAATCCGCTGCTTAAAATAGTCCACAACAAATGCACTATTTCCTCCTGTTTGAGTGATGTTCGCTTAAAACTACAGTGTCCCGCTGTTTTAGGAAATTGTTTTCGCCTTTGTTTTTTTTTTTAAAAAGAAACTATAGATTTATGATCCATTTTCAAAGATTTACATCAATAGGAACCAATGGACTTAGGATTCAGTGCCGCAGACAGGGATTCAGAGCCGCTGCTTAAAAATAGTCCTCGACAAAGCACATCTTCAGTAGGAACTAATGCTGGGTCTCACAGACAGGGAAGTCAGAAAGATAGACAGGAGAGGTGGGAGAGAGATGGGGGATGACACGCAGCAAAGGGCCACAGGTCGGATTCAAACCCGGGCCGCTGCAAAGGCCTCAGCCCACATGGGCCGCACGCTCTTACTCGGTGAGCTAGAGGTCGCCCCTAACACATTGTTGGTTTTAATCTTATTATGGGTTTTATTGACAATAATACAAATATAGAATCACACCAGCCCTAACTTTAATCATGCAATTAGAGCTGGGCGATATAGAAAAAAAATCAAATATCACGATATTCTTGACCTCAATGTCCATATTGCGGCGATATTGTAGGGTTGACTATTGGTGCTTTCACAAAATATTAAACACAATGAGAGTTTTGATAAATAATCATCAATAATGTGGATACATTGACTACCATACATGCACACCAATAGTCCACTATTATTTGGAATGTCACAATATTCTGAATTTGATACAGCTCATGTAAACAGCACATTCCGGTTGGATATTCCGAATGAGGCCTTTTTTCTGAATATAGCATTTTCTGATTAAAACGTGGGATATTCTGGTATTATTCAGGTTTTAGAAGCATTCTTTGGACATGTGTACAGCGCATTCAGAATAAGCGTCTCAATGGGGGGTTTTTGCCGCAGTTTACGGCCTCTTGCCTGTTTAAGGCTTATGGTCAGCTCTGTGTGTTGCTGTGGTTGATGTACACAAACCAACCAGCCGACAGTTTGCGAGGCTGCGGACCCGATAAGAAGGAGAAGCACAGCTACTTTTAAACATTATATTTTAACAGGTTTTGGATATGCGCACACATCGCTACACCGACCTTTTCAAGAAGATGGTTGAAGGAATGAAAGAGAGACGCTGTGTTCACACGGTCCAACAAGTCCGCCGCAGCTGGAAAACTTTGAAAAAAATCGTATTTTGCACGGCTGCATGTAAACGGGAATATTCACTCTCATTAGCCATGTAAACGGCTTAGTCGGAATATCGTCTTTTTTGGAATAAGGGCAAAAAACGGAATATAATGTGCATGTAAACGTAGTAAATGACTAAGTGGGCACAGGCAAATGCAATGCTAGAAGCATAGGCTTAATTTACAGGGAGGGATGGAGAGGGTTACAACCCCCCAATAATCAAAACTGGCCAGTGCAACCCACCCCAAAAAACCTTATATAATTTCCTTTGCATAAATGAAAACATTTGCACCATAAATGGTTGCTGAAAAATTCACCAGAATGCAGAAAATGCTGTGTTTGATGCTCAAAATTTCAATTTTGCTCAAAAGGGGAGATCTCAACCCACAACCCCCCCCCTCCCATCCCAATGTTAAACCCAAAGTTATGCCCTTGGCTAGAAGTAAGGCGAGTTCAGAAAATGACATCACTTTAATGTAATACACCCTTTAAAACCAGGGAAGCAACACTTCACGTCAAATCAGGATATTACTATATCCAACATTTAAGACAATATCTAGCCCTACATCTCAGCTTGTCAAACCAGAACCACAGAATGGAACTGCTCCCCAGAGGGCAAAAATGCAGAGTCAGAATTCACTTAGAGATATTATCCCTTGTGCAGAAACTGCATGCAAATACAACTTTTAATAAATGAGTAAAAACCTGCAGCATTGATTACACTTTGGCAGTCGCCCCAGTGAGAATGCAGATAAGGAATGTGCACTGCCAGCTGCCAAGCCTGCATTAACTGTTATGACTTACAGAAGCAATGAATCAAGGCTACAGTGGACTGCAGCAGCGGGAGCAGAGAGGGAGGAGAGGAGGGACCGTTTCTTTTAACCCCACAAAACGGAAACACTAACATATCATCAACTAGCCTCTCTGTATAGCTCATCTGTCCACTAACAACATGCAGCATCCCTGAAAGCCCGGGCTGTTATGCAATATGCAACACAGGTCTGATCTGCCTCTGCAGACAGAGCTGTTTGGGCGTCTGAGAGATTAATATGCAAATTGAGAGGACACGGCTTCTGTACTGAGATAACTGTCACAATATAGGCTACAGTATCCTACTACAGGCTGGCCGTATGCACAATGCCTCTGTCAGTAATATAATAAGAACGTTCTCAAGCAACACTGTTGCTATTGGTTTAAATAGCATTTAATTTAAGTAATGTGCATTTATTAAAACCAAATCCTGGGTGATGATGTTAATTTTGAGACAGAACCATTCAGAAATATAAAATATTGTTATAAATGTATGAGATTAAAGGCCTCAGTATTATAAACAGCTGTGGTTAAAGCATTTAACCACCAACAACATGCAGACTTATTTTTTTCTCTCCAGGTAATGAAATGGAGACAGACAAAGTGAACGTGTGTAACGAAAGAAGACACCAACAACACACACAGCAGCCACATGCCTCTCGCAATTGAGTCGGCGTCACACATCGATTTCCCCGCACACTCTCCTGCAGCTACAACCCATATCCTGCATATCCCATATAGCCTACAGTAGCCTATGTCGCACAGGGAAATTAATTATTTTAACAACTTAATGTCTCTTTGTCGTTAAACATATATCGGCCCGTATATGTGGCACAAAATGCAATTTTACAAGACGTTCGCCTGCTATTCCCACAAGCTTAGTTACAAGACAGTTTCACTCGAACTAATTCTTTTTCAGAGGCTATCTGTGAGCCGATAAGACCCACTACTCCTATCGATTTAGGGTTGATATCCAGCCATATTCCATGAGCTTTGTAGATTCGGTTATAGGCGAGGGAACCTTAAATTGCCAGTATTTTCATTGGACTTTGGCGTGGCGCTCTGTCAATGATGGAGCACCGCACGTACACAGTCTGAGCTGGTACTGCATGGTTCTGTGGTGCCGGAGAAATGGCTAGTAACCATGGCTACCGTTGATGGAGCAAAGATTAAAGGGCATCACGTCAGTCGTGCACGAGGCACATATTGTTAAAACTGCACGAGCTACACGGGGTTTGCATGGGTTCGCGGTGTACAGACTGGATGGAAGCAAATACAGACCGAAGTACTGTTGAAATTCAATAAAAGGTCGGCCACCAGTGTTTCTGTCTTACCTGGCTAGCCCTGCGGAGCGAACCCGAGCCTACGACTTATTTCTTCCTTTTCTCGCTCTGCTGGGACAGCAAACAGCGACGCCGGACTGTGGTTTGTGGGCGTATGAAAATGTTTCCTGAGGGAGACGTGTCTCCGGTCGGCTGTCAAACACGAAATGTCGGTAATGCCTCCTCCCAGCAGCAGCAGCAGCAGCAGCAGCAACAGCAGCGCGTTTACTGAACATTCGCTCGCCGGACCGAAGCAGTGACGGTAGGGGGAGACTGCTGCTAATAAATACTGCTAGTAAACATAGTACGGACAGTTTCTCTCGCGAGAACACAGGCTACGTTTGATTCTCCTGTCAGACAGTAGCCTACGGAAATGCCTATGGTGCCAAATTTCCCTTACCTCTACTGTAATCCACTGATTGTGAAAAAGAAGAAAATAAGTGCATTGTGTCCCCAGTTTAATTGTCATAAGGCATTATTTACAAATACTACAAACACTCAATGGGAAAAGGCATTGCAGGCTATGGCTCTATAGCCAACAGTGAATCCAACTGATAGCCTAAAGAAAGAGTGTTATATATATATATATATATATATATATATATATATATATAGTATATATATATATATATATATATATATATATATATTTATAACACTCTTTCTTTTTATATATATATATATATATATATAAATAAAGTCGGCCAAGGCACCTTGAAAAACCAATACAAGATGCAGCACAAAAACGCTTACAATGTCAATCAATAAAATAAATAAATAAATAAATGCTCTAGTGTCATGTACAATTCTAAATAGCAAAGATACAAAAACCCATAACATTTCACACAAAATAGCTTGTTGATTAATTCACATATATCACAACTATTATGTTATTATGTGATTGTCAAACAATAACTCAGTCAGTAATGTTAATATGCAAGCACAGAGTATACAGGCTCTGATGTTGCCACTATTGAAGTGTCTATGCCTTGATTGGTTCACTATATATGTATGTTGGGAAACTGTGGCATTAGAAAATGTCATTTTACAGACCACTGACATGTCTGGTACATTGGCCAGGTCGATGTCAATTATTTTTCCTGGTATCACAGCTCTACCCATTCCTAGCAGCACCATTTTTGGTTTTGTTGGCCAGGTGGTATCATGAAAAAGTAACATTAATACATACCCTCCGCTGCGGTTCTGCCTGGGGTGTTGCAATGAGGGAATTAGATGCGTGTAATCCTTTACTCCCCACCTCCCTTAGCTGTGCCTTTGCCTAAAAATAGCATCCTTGTATACCAAACGTTGGATCAAGATATATCTTAAATATGGAAATGAAAAACATGAACATGGCTACTGATTTGTGGGCACATCTTGTATGCATCAACATACATTCCAACAAAAGCCTGTTTGTTATTAGTTCCTGCCTTTATATGATCATAGTGTGGCTTCATTAAAGGGTGAATCCAGCAATGTAGTATTGCACTTCTATACAGTTGGGAGACCTCACAAAAGACATATTACGGAAAGAATGGTCAATGTTAAAGCAGCAGAGACAGAGATAGACCTTTAGTCCCTAACATGGGCTCCAAAAACACTGGATCCTACATTTCCTTAGTGCAACTCATAGCCTTCTGTTAGACCCTCCCTGCCTGGTAAATACACATGTTGTTTTTTTAAACTCCAGACCGCCTGTTGGATTCTGTTAGTGCCTGAATTGGACCCCAAAAAAAGGTGCCAGTACCCTAATTCAGCAGTTGCATGACACGATCATTGCATGTGTCTTTTTACATTTACGTTTATCTTGTAGGGGTGACGCCTAATAGTTTATTATTGGATGATTCAATCTAAGGAACCCGATTCGACTGTGAGATTGGTCGCAGTGTCTGAAAACGTGGTCATGAAACAAAGGATCATTCCACTAGGCATATATGGGGTTGCTGAATGTCTTATTTTACATAGAATTGCTTGGTTTTTGCCAAATAAATCATGATATACAGCCTATTTTGGTATAATTCTCAGCATATTAATACTACTGATAATAACAATTAGAAGTAAGGGTACTCATGTGGTGGAAAAAAACAGAAGTGCCAGTAATCTGTACTGGGGACTGTTGGCCCATTTCAGGCACTGCTTTCTGTAACAAATGTGTAGCCTGTAGTTTGTGGGACAAACAGGCCGGTCCTCACCCCACCATTCCCTATGCTTCAGTAGTGTTGGCATACCCAAACTCCAACCATGGCCCTGACCCCTGAAATAATAATAAAACAAAGATAAAACATTGGATTTGGGGAGTTTACTGGATGCCCTGGGAGTGTGCACTGCATAAACGTTGATCTCTGAGAGTTTAATGAATGGACGCAAAGAGAAAGACTATCAGGGCTAAGCACGTTATATTTGAGGCGTTGTTCACAGTAAGGAATAGGAGCACGCACACACACGCACACACACGCACACACACACACACACACACACACACACAACCCCTGCCTACTCTAGGCTTGTAAAGGGACAACTGTTGGCTTTTATTGGCATTGGAGACACCAACTGTTCTGCAAACCACCACAGGCTAATACGATGGAAGTCAACCTTAGAATTATGGGAATGTTTTGACATTGTCAAATAACAAATACTGTAGTAATATCACGAGAATATTCACGTCAAATAATAAATACGAGCCAATCTTCTTGTAATTATTATACTCAAATAATGAGAAGTTACGGGGGGGACAAAAACAGGTGACAGGGATAAAAAGCCAATCGTCTAATTACGTACCAAATAAAGAAGGGAACCGTCATTTCATTTTGCTTTTCATTATCTGCATCAACACTATTAGATGACGGCACCTCCAAAACCTTTGTAATACATTCAGCAGTTTAAAACCAGTGAATGAAAGTTTACACAGCAAAGCAACCTCTTAGTTTCCAGTTTCCTTTCATTTCCCCTTTAAGTAGCTTCAAGATTGAAAACAATTATCGCATGTGTTCTTTATTATCTTGTCCCAGCTGTTCATTGAAGCTATATGATGTTGTTTTGATGTTTTTCATGCTGTATAATTCCATAAAAGGGAAATATTCTCAATGTCTTGTGCACCATTTGAGCCATACTTCCCCAAAATGGGTGTCTTTGGAAAGTTCAGTGGGTTTGATCCCAGGCCGAAGAATTAGTTCATAATGACAGAGTGAAAAGCCCGTGCTGAAGCGATCATGAAATGTAAATTGCAAATGTTAAAGTAGGCGACAAATGAATTGTACGATTGAACACAACAGGCAGGTTAATTAGTAAACGGAATGACATTGACATTGAAATGACATTTAAAAAAAAATGCAATAACTAATTCATCAAAGACAGAAAAGGGGAAAATAATATGAATTAGCAGATGTTCTTCAATGTGATCTTTTTATTATTTTCTTTGACTGTGGGTTTGCATCATTTCAATTTAAATGTAATTCATGAAATTATAATAGCATTTTTGATTTGGCAATTTAATCATTGATTCTAAGCCAACAGGGACACAGTATCTACCTCAGAATGGTAGATTTTTGGCCAACTTTCAACTTTCTATGAGGGTAAGTAGTGGGCAGGTGAGGGCTGATGTGACAGGAAATGGTTACAACACACGGCGCACGACAAAGCGGAAACAGGAAGCATGGACGAGTTCGAGGCAAGCTTTCCGAGCAAGTGCGCCAATAGCAACTGCATTTTGACTGGTACTGGATGCCAGGACTCTCAGAGTGACTGGAAGTCTCTCTTGTAAAGTTCTTTTATGGCGAATGAAAGGCTTGATCTGACGAAGTAGGTCATCGAATCGTTGTGCAGACATCCTGAAGTATTCAAAGTGCTTCTCTTCGTCTATCATCCTCATTTGTTTCACGAGGACATTGAACTCACCATATTTATGTCTGGCGTTATTCAAAGGACGAACATTCCACCTTCTTTTTCTTCGATTCTTTGCAAGCAGGCTCAAAAGCAGCTGTTCTTCCTCATCCACTGATTCCAATATCACCTTAGCCGCTGTTGACATTGACGTAAATGCTGCTGCCAGTTCTGCCATTGTTTACCTTTTTCTTCTTCTTCTAGTACGTAGAAATAGCAAAGTCGGTAGCCTTTCCTCAGTTGCGACAACTCTGTTCAGGAGAAGACTGCAACTGGTGTAATAAATAGTTACGGCGCTCCCATGACATCACACTGTCGCGCGACAGGTCGGGAATGTAGAAGTAGATTGTAGATGTAGAAGTATAATAAACGCTTATAAGACCCAATAAAGATGCAGCTATTCCAATGCCCCCCCCCATGGAGAGCCATTGACAGGGCCTGACACTGGAGGTGCTGGGTGGTGGTGGAGGGGCAGCACATGACATGCTGCTATGACAGTAAAGAGACGAAGCAGGCGAACAACTATAAAGGTGTTTAATACCAGGCTCTAGTCGGTCTGAAAAAAGAGACCGTATCCAAGCTTGTTTGGCGCTTTCTTCT